>NC_055962.1:23647041-23749541 GCF_018492685.1 Alosa sapidissima | reverse complement strand
CACACATACACGCCATGCACCAGGCTAGAACAAGGTAGCGATGGAGTTTCTCAGACATTCATCATGGCAGAGCCAGCGAAAAGAAACAGAAAGTGAGAAAACTGCTGTCGGAGGAACAGGGAAAGATGAAACGGCAGACTGACCGAACGAGGAGTGTTGTAAAATATATACTCTGAAGCTGTAGGGGGAGAAAGAACTGTGGGCAAAAAATGAGAAAACTGCATAGAGGGTCTTTAAACTATAAAAAAGAGTAGATTACAAAATAGCTTATAATATTTATACCA
Organism: Alosa sapidissima; assembly: GCF_018492685.1. Lineage (NCBI taxonomy): Eukaryota > Metazoa > Chordata > Actinopteri > Clupeiformes > Clupeidae > Alosa > Alosa sapidissima. The sequence continues at coordinate 23,749,257 of NC_055962.1, read as the reverse complement.
ATTATAACAAGCGTTATAACAAGGTGTTTAACCCTTCTGTTGTGTTCAGGTCAAAATTGACCCGTTTTCAAGTTTAAATGTGTAAAAAATACCATACTTACAATAGTGACCGTACAAAAAAATCTTGCTCTTGTGCCTTAAAACTGTTACTGGATGAATTATCAATACATTTCTCCCAAAACTAGAAACCTGAAACCAGAGCAGGCTCCTATGCTCCTCAGGTTTATATGTGATAGGATTGTGGACAGGGGTCCTGTGTTCCCCAGGTCAAGCACTGTATGTTTCCAGGGTCCTCCAGCTTTATAAAGCACATAATAGGTACATACCTGAATGAGCATAGGTCCCAGGATACATAGGACACTGGGAACATAGGGCCTTATGAATATAAGGCCTTTGGAGCATAGGGACCTGTGGGGTACACTATGAAGCATGTTAGACATATCTAGGCTATCTAGACATATTGAAGCTACACAAAGCCTTGACTTGGGGGTATAAGTTAAGTGATACTACGATGCTACGTACGACTATGATACTACGATACTACGTTATGTGATACATTTGTAAAACTAGGCTTTCAGCTCAGATCTGTGCACGTTCTCGGTGTTGGGATGATGTTGGCCAATCGTGAAACTTGACTCACAAGACCGCCTACATTATAAAATGATTACTTCAGTATTTATGAGCAATAGCGTAATCTACACTGTGGTCATTTTTAGTGTCTAGCCTATAACATAGAATAAATAGATTGTAATCAGATGTTGTATGGTATGCACGTCCATAGTGGCATATTTGCACGCACAACACTGTTAAAGCGCCTGCAATATCCAAAAAGTTTGGAGAGGCGGAGCTCCACCTGTAAGATATATGACAGAATCTTATACGTGACAATTTCAATTTTCAAGATAATTGATTGGTCAGTGGGCGGTATTTTACACGATTTGAGCTATAACTTAGCACATAACCTGCTCTCCGGCCAGGTGTCACAGCATACCCTGGCTTTGAGCGCAACACACCTCCCCAACCCACTAATCAAGCTTCGTAGTATACCCTACAGGTACTGTAACATAGGTTCACTTCATTTAGTGACCTTAACAATACCACTGAGCAAAGGAGACCAATTGCTGGTCCAATGGAAAGACAATTAATGGCATTGGAAGTATGGCAGTAGACTTGCAGGACAATCTGTTGTGAAATTAATTAAGTATATAATTAAATAATACAATAATAAACAAACAGACAAACAACATCACTTTTTTTACATTTGTGGTTGTTGTTGTATTGTAGGGTGGTGTTGTTTACACTATAGTCATAACAATGTGATATAATGCCTTTTCTAAGTAAAAATTGGCACACTTATATAATATAGAATTGCTGAGGCAATGTTGAGTATTGTATTGTGATAAAAAATTAAATGTGAAGAACAGACCTGGAGCAATGTCCCCATATCATCTCTGCCTGGAATTTATTGAAAATTAGATGATTGCATAATGAAATGTGTCAAAATCCCTAAAATCGGACTATGTTGTTTCCCAACGGTCACAATTGTGACCAAGCATAAAACACTCCTTTTCACCCACTTTTTCAGGGAAAAAATAGTCATTGATTACTTCAAAGGGTTACTCAAGACACATGATTTTGATATTTTCAAGTCTGGGAAAAATTTGGGATTAAACGGGTTAAATGCAGCAAAATCAATTTTCATCATTTCACCATTCTAAGGGTCTCAAAAAAAAAAGTTACATCTGTGGTGTGCCCAGTTATTGCCCACATCACACACACATAGACACACACAGACACACTCAGACACACACACACACACGCAAATGTGCATGCAGACGTGTGAGCGCGCACACACACACACAAACACACATACTTCTTTCACATGCACAGGCACAGACATAGACACATAGAAAACCTATAGAGGCGCACACACCCACCACCCCCCACGTGAACTCAAACTTTCTCACAGCATTTTGATACATTGTTTATAAACACTGGCACATATAAAGAGGGTTTGGGTGGGATATTATTAGTTGAATTCTGTAGGAGCATCAGTCAACATGAGCAAAAGGTACACTGTTCATGAGGCGCTAGATCATATCTTTGGTAATGATGGTGAGGATAGAGAGGAAAGTGAAGCCCGAGACATCAAGTCAGCGTTTGAATTGTTCTTTCCACGACCTATTCAGAATATCCTAGTTGAGATGACCAACATGGAAGGGAGAAGAGTGTTTGGTGATAGCTGGACGGAGATGGACAAAACACAGCTAGATGCATACATGGGACTGTTGCTTCTGTCAGGACGCCCTATTTTTCGTGCCACAATGTCTCTTCAAGCCTTTCACGTGTTATCAAGAGTTAGCAAGAGACAAGCTTGCTCCCATCAGGGAGGTTTGGGACAAATGGGTGGAAAATTTACCCTTTGTGTACAATCCTGGGCCAGAGGTGACAGTGGATGAACGGCTAGTCCCTTTCAGAGGCCGCTGTCCCTTCAGGCAGTACATGACAAGCAAGCCTGGAAAATATGGGATCAAAATATGGGCTGCATGTGATGCCAAAACGGCCTACGCATGGAACATGCAAATATATACTGGAAAACCTGCCAGCGGAGTGCCAGAGAAGAACCAGGGCAAGCGGGTCGTCCTGGACATGACCAAGGGTCTTCGGGGGCACAACATAACTTGTGATAATTTTTTCACTTCGTATGACCTTGCGCAAGAGCTTCTAAAAAGGAAGCTGACGATGGTTGGAACAGTCAGGAAGAACAAACCTGAGCTTCCCCTAGCTCTCCTTGGAACAAAAGACAGGGCTCCGCTGTCGTCGAAGTTCGTGTTCTCTGACAGAACCGCACTTGTGTCCTACTGTCCCAAAAAAAACAAAAATGTTGTTGTGATGTCCACTCTGCACAGAGATGCTGTGAGCAGTAGGGAGGACAAGAAGCCAGACATTATTCTGGATTACAACAAAAACAAAGGCGGCGTTGACAACCTGGACAAGGTCACAGGCACATACACATGCAAGCGGGGGACAAAAAGGTGGCCAATGGTCGTGTTTTACAACATTCTGGACGTTTCGGCATACAATGTATTTGTAATCTGGACTGAAATACAGTAGATCCAGGATGGAACAGAGACAAAACATTCAAGAGGCTTTTTCTGGCGGAGTTGGGCAAGTCTCTGGTGTATCCCTACATTGAGAGACGGAAGTGCATCCCCCGAACCGAAGCATCTCTTCGTTTGGTGAGAGAGATTCAATCAACGCCCACATCATCATCCTGTGATACGAACCAGGGAGGAAATCCCAAGACCAGCAAAAGAAAGAGGTGCCAGTCCTGCCCCGCCAACAAGGACAGGACATCCAACACCACTTGCCACACATGCAAGAAATTCATTTGCAAGGAGCACACAGTAACCATCACATTCTGTGATTCATGCATTTGAACACACACACACACACACACACACATACATAATTATTATGGTTGGACAACAAATAGTTTCTGATGTTTGTGAAACAAATAGTTTCTGAAGTTTATGGTTCATTCAGAGCGACTCACCTGCGCTAACATCGTTATTTTCAATGTTTAGCTTATGGTTAATGCACACACACACACACACACACACACACACACACACACACACACACACACAAACACACTCTCACACACACACACACACACACACACACACACACACACACACTGTTTATCATTGTTCATTTTTATGGTTAAATTGCTTGGTTAATTGGTATGGTTAAATAAAAGTTGGTTTTATGGAAAGAAATGTGAACACTTGTCATTATCCTACTATGTATCTATGCGGGTCAATTTTGACCCGAACTCCAAAGATGTCACTATTGTTAATAATTTTTTGTCAATTTATTTTGGTCGGTGTACTCTAATATAGGTCTATAACACATTTACAGTTTATAATTACTCAGTCTATAAGAATGAGAAATATTTTTAGTGAATTTAAATAGTTTTTGCAATCAAAAACGAGTGGTATATTTTAAAACACCGTGTCTGTGGAGGCAACAAAAAAAAAATCCCACACTGGTTCCATTTATATGATTGTATACTAAGCCAGCAATGAGTTGAAAAACAATATTGGAAGAAAACTTGTGATTTAAAGGATTTTCAAGCATTTTCAATTCACGGGTCAAAATTGATCCGCGAACACCACAGGTGTAAACAGCTTTCGAACACAACAAAAGGGTTAATCAAGCATTGATCAAAATGTCATGAGCTATTCTCAGATATAATTATTGAATTTATTTAATGTACAGGAGAGCATAATTCTCAACCATGGTATGCTATTTTGAATATCTGGAAAAAGGAAAAACAATCAAAGGAAAAATACAGATAGATGAAAAGCAAGGGGCCTTATCGACTCAGTGGTGCACAGCACAATAGTCTCCAGTGGTGGACAGCACAATAGTCTACAGTGGTGCACAGCACAATAGTCTACAGTGGTGCACAGCACAATAGTCTCTGGCTGTTTGCCTCAAAAGGAAAATGGAACACCTTTCTAAGCTTGTTTAAAAAATCCACGCTTACTCACCTTCCTTGTTTTTGTTTTCATGAAAAATATTTAAAAGAAGGGAATAACGACAGCAATTTTTCAAAATAGCCTAAATGTATTTTCACCCCTGACCAACAGAGAAGAAAATCGTTACGAACAATGAGCTGTCTAAAATCAAAATACAATGGCAGTATTGATTCCAGCCTTCCGCTGTGTTCAAGTTCAGGTTGGAGGGGTCCGTATGCACTTCATTATATCCACATTATTCTGTGCCTTTCTTCTCTGTGAACTGCCTCCTCTCCTCTGGGTGAATTCTGTGTGTGTTTGTGAGTCGGAGCCATAACAAAGAAACAGCAAAGGAGATTCTGAGGAAACGCCCATGGTTGGAAGTAACACCACCACCACCACCACCACCACACACACACAAGTCACACCTGCAGTCCATCCAAAACCTCACTGGTAAATGGGATGAGTACACATCATGGTCATCGATAGAAAAGCATAAGATAAAGCCAAAGGTGGACTGGCTATCTGGACGCTCTGGAAAAGTTTAGAACGACTGTTTATTTAAGAAGATAGGGGTGGGTGTCGTACACATTTGCAATCAACTGTGGAGTCGGCTAAACACAAGAATCAAGAATAGCTTTCATCTGAAGCATTTGTTTTCTGCCAAATTACTGTAAGCATTTTCCAAAAAATAACTGAAAAAATAGTGTTTTCAATAAAACACCACAACAACCTCCACTTTGACTTTCAGAAAGGTTGCACATTTCTTTGGTATTTTAGCCTCCTGCTTACACATAAGGTTACCTACTGACTGAAAACATCCACAGTATGAGTTAAAATACAGCACCTGAATGAAAGCGGGTTGCTTAAAGAGTCTGTGGCTTTGGGCCCCTCAATGTCAGTGGTCACGCTGTGAGTCAGACAGGTCTCGCTGCTTTTGTCCAGCCTCCAAGTGGAACACAAGGTCAAGACACTGGCACAGAATCAGAGCACTGTTAGGAGATGGCTGAGGTAATGTAAAACGTCAAGGCTAGATATGCAACAGATTATATAGTCTCAGCAAGGCTTTGTGTCGTTTAAACGAAGAAAAAAAACCTGAGGCAATAAACACTGTTTACTACGAAGCTTATTCCTCCTGCCGTCTTTTCACAAGTTGTAGTGCTGACGGGTATTCGTCTTTCATCTGGGTCGTGAATTAGTAATAAACTTTGGGTAGTGCTGAAGAACGCCTGCTGGTTCGACTACAGAAACTGGCCAGTAAAACTAACCACACGTAGGGCTTGGATTCACCAGGGTTAAACCTGAAACAACAGACTTTCTCTTCTCCCAGTGTTGTTTCTTCTTTGCCCCCTTCTGCGGGCGTTTTATTAGATGTGTGTTGTGGCCATATTCACACCTGCTGAGCCGAACGAAACAAGCGGCTCTGTTCTCTCGGGCCGTGTTTTCACCAGATGGACCCAGTCTGTGACCCATTTGTTCCATAGTCACATCATCGCCAAGCATCAGAAAATCTCAGCTTGTCTCCAGATTGCGCCGTGGCCATTTCAGCACAAACTCATTTATCAAAGCAAAAGTGTTTTTACAGTTGAAAAGGTAAAGAATCTGTGCAATTAATCAACGTTTGTGAGGTGGCTACATTAAAAATAGTCATGAGCAGAGGGGTGGGTGGGAGGGGGGGGGGACAAAGTGAGATAGTTCAAAATGGCTCACCATCACCAAGGCGGGGAGCACAATTACACTGAAAAACGGGAAGTGAACATATCCCAGACGACCCAGGCAGACAGCCCCGCGGCCATTGTGCTCATGTTTCCTCTCTACCACGTCGGAAAAAACTCACACTCTTGCTTAGCTTGGATTGTAAGGTCAAGCCAGTCACCCTGGGGGCATGCACAGTGCATCACAGCGGATATGACACAGCCCGTACTCTTGAGAGCCGTCGGCTGTTCCCCTTTCCTGGAATTATGTCGGGAGGCGTGGAGTGTTTTTTTTATTCAAATTCACCGCCGACTCAGCATCTCAAAGGCCAGCGTGTCAACGGAGTGCTAGCCTATTCATCCGCGGATATGACGAAATGCTATTGTGAAAGGGCCCAAGCAGGGTGCTTAGACACAGGCAAATAAGGACACTCAGCACAAAACATAAAACTCCCCGCACTGAACAGGGGTCCATTCCCAAGATCCTCTCCTTCAAGGGTTTTGGGGTCTCTTGATCTAGTGCATTGATTGTGTCTTTTTGTTTCTCTCTTCCTTTTCTCTCTGAAGACCACAGATAGTAATGGACATCTACATTCCTTTCTTTTTTCCCCTCCCCACTAGGTGGAAATAAATCCCTCTTTCATTATATCTCTCTGTTAGCTTTTGTCACATTAATTCCTGCATGCACAGCAGTAGCAGCAGTGGCAGTGGCAGTGGCAGTTAGGAGGATAAGGGGAGCGCAGTGGCTCGGACATGGGAGGCCAGAGTGCAGCGGTCATTACCTCTCTGTGATTGTGCTGCAGTGGGGCCTCATCTCCAGGCTGGTTAGTGCTCGGCGTGGGGCGCACACTCGTGTCTGCACTCCACCAAGGCTAACAAGGGATTCAGGGAATCAAACACGAGCGTCTTAAAGAAAGAGAGAAAAAAACGAGAGCATAGTCGTGTCGCATCAACGTGCTCGTCTGCTCTCGGTGTCAGATTTCTATTGACTTTTTGCTGATTTGCGGTGGCGTGTGCATGGCAAGGCTGCTCGCACAAGCGGATTATGGAATCCAATATCTGATTATTTGATTGTTTTTGTAACAAGCAAGGATGCGGTTGAATTAAATTTGATTAGAATGATTCTCTGCCTCTCCCTCCATATATGTGTGCGTGTGCATGCTTGTGTGTGTGTTTGTGAATAATATACCTAATAGAATGAAGTGACAATTCTTAAACACCCAGTCATTTGCCTCAGACCTTGTTATCACCTACACGTTGTAGTCAAAACACAAGGGTAACATTGAAGACAGACAGGGCCTGTAAATAGTCCTGCATGTTTGAGCTCACAATCCCCTATGCATCTACCTCAGAGCAAAAGAAAGATCTATCTATCTATCTGTGACACACACACACACACGCACGCACACACACACACACACACACACACACACACACACACACACACACACACACACACACACACACTGATACATGTGGTGCACACAGTATCTGAACATCTTTATCTCAATAGCTCAAATCATAACAGTTGAGCTAGATATGACTGAAGAGATTGTGTGCATGAGCAAGCGTGCACACACACAAACTCACACACACACACACAGACACTTACCCTTGTGACTCAAGCTCCAGGTGTTTGGATCTTCTCACTGATAAGGTGAGTGGGCGGAAGGCATGTTACGATAATGGGAACGTGTTCAATGACACATTCCTCCCCCACCCAACTCCCCCAACACTCCATATGCTATTCCAGCGACCGCTCATGTCATGACTGGAGCCCACTGATCCACATGGACTCTCTCTGCCCTTTCGCTTCTGACGGAACTCAGCTGGGCCTGGCATTGGGCCTTGTCCACATCCCAGACTCTCTAGTAGTTACGGAAATTCCCCACGGATTCCCACTGTCTGCTCCCTATGATACAGAGATGTTGCATCACAATGAAACCACACCACTGAGTCCGACATTAGCACAGACTTTGGCCCTAAATCTAACCTCCATAGCAGCTATATACTGCACAGCAGAGGTGTCTTCAAAATAGCAGACAAAGGGAAATAGTTAGTTTTTCACTTCCTTCACTGCAAACCCATACAAATGGTCGGGAGCTATAGTTTCTGGTGAATACTGATGCTTTAAAATCAAAATAGGAAAGTTTTCACTAAAAAGTTTAAAATGTAATGTTTAACTCTGCTAGATGGATTTGTATACAGCTCTAGTTGAATTGAAGGTGTTTTCCCAGTCTGACACTGTCTGGGTCTTTACTTTTGTCATGTCTTGCAACTCCTCCTCTAGCCTCTACCATGTGCCCATTACTGGAGAGGGCAAAGCAATGTTAGCCACAAGTCAGTAACTTAAAAGAGCATGTTTGAGTAGAGCAAGAGAAGCCCTGTCGACCCTAGAAGAAAAACAGCATTGACTGCCCTCTTCCCCCAATATACCACCCTGTGCTTAAATCATAGCATGATCCGCAACTAGATTTTTGTCCAAGAACAGTTGACCTCAGTGATGAATTATAACAAGGCAAACCGAGCTGGAATTCTAAATATTTACTTGGGAAATTGCAGCATTCAGTAACCAGACATACCACGGCATATTTAGCTCTCATACATTTAGAAGATGGAGGCGTGCATATCAAAGTCAGTTTACTGGTATGCTTTGAATGTATGTAATCAGAATGTAATCAGACCAAAATGGTCACTCCATGGAAGAGAAACTCTTGATAAAATCCTGAATTGGCCTTTTTTAAAATATTCACTTAACAACTAGTCCAGTTTCAAATATAAGGAAAACGTTTGGTTGAATTAATTTAATCATTTATTTAAAATTATGGTAGTATAGTTGAATTGCCCTGACGTTTATTTTGAAGGATCAGAACAGTTTGTTCTGTCTCAAGATTCTGCTCTGAAACCTATTTTTATTTTTAAATGAATTTGAAGCACTGTTAAACTTTTTAGACATTTCAGCTAGCCAGCAACACATTTTTGGTTCTTTCAAAGCAATAAGCTCCTTGAATTCACCCATTTCCTTTATTAGAAAAAAAAAACAATAGCAATGGCAATAAAAATACAATTTCTCAGTTCCGAAAAATACAATTACTCAATTGCAAGCTGCTTTTGATTAAAGTGTCAGCCACATTAATATAAATGTAAATATAAATAAGCAGTGTCCAATATCTGAATCTTTCCTTTGGCTTTGACGCCTCCCAGTCTTGGCTTCAAGCCATTAGTTAACATGATAACTAATCTAATAAGGAAAATGTCAAGATAAAGGTAAAACAATAATAAGCGAGTATAAAACAATATTCTAGTGGCTGCTGGTTTTCATAAAACACCCACCCATACCCACACACACACACACACACATACACACACACTTGAATTTCTTGAATTTCTTGAATTTCCCCTGGGGATCAATAAAGTATCTATCTATCTATCTATCTATCTACACACACACACACACACACACACACACACACACACACACACACACACACACACACACACACACACACAAACACACACACACACTATATGGTGTACACTGAAGGAATATGACTGCATTTTCGTGGGTATTACTGATCCTTCACTGCTACCAGCTGTCTTCCATGAAGGCGGACTTGCCCATCTGATGTGCAATGGTGCATATTTCTTGCATGATCGTTCAAAGTACCATCACCCCACAACATAGTTCAAAATACCATCACCCCACACTAACATAGTTGTCCAGGCACAGCTGGGCAAAAAACAGCCCAGATATTTTTTAAACTCAACATAGGTTGGTCTTTGTTTATTTTCGAGAAGCTTAGACCAGCATGCCCTCTCAAGTAGGGCCAGACCATAACATGTAAACAGTACAGAAAGGTCAAGAGTATTGACTTCTGTGCATTAAACAAGCTAACTTGCTAGCCTTGAGGTGGTTTGCAAAAGTCAGTTTGAACAACCCAGATTGGTGGTCAACCAAGTTTGCTCTAACTAAATGAACAAATTTCATTGGTGAGAGTGACCTCGTCTACTAAGCTGTCAGAACTGGCATGGCAATGAGAAGCCGAATGGGAGAAATGTACATTCCCAGTACAGTAATACATTATGACTGGATTTTTGATCATTGATTAATGATTAAGAGTATCTCACTAGTATACTTATACAGTTTTCTTTTTGTATTTGTACTTTTATTGTAAAGTGTAATTACAAATTGTCTTATGAAAGGCATTTACTATCATTATCATAATCATTATTATATCCATGAACTATATGCACAAAACGTGTCCTAAATGAAGATAATATAGGTACTCAGATAGGGGGCCCATCACCCAGCCTCCTGCACTGCTGTTGCTGTTGGCTGATGCTGGCACTGATGGAGAGAGGAAACGAGTGCATGCTGTGCACGGCGGATCTCCTGCCTTGGACAGGGCTCTGGTGAGAACGACCCTGCGGTGCTTCTCCCCTCTCATCTGATGGTCATCCATAATCCCTCCCCTGCCTTGTGTGAGTGCTCGGAGAGGAAGCCAGAAGTCCACTGTAAATCCAACCCTCTCCTTATTTACATTGGGGTGTCAAAAGGTTCCAGTATAACTCAGGCAAGCGGGTGTTTGCTGGGCCTGGGAGTACGTCAATATAGGGAGGGAGAGGTCAGGGTTTATACCACATACAAAGGGGAGCCCAGAGCGGTCCCGGCTCTGATCTGGAATGGATCCGACAGTGCGCTGCTGGTTCAGATCAAGGTCTCATCATCCGGGCCGAATCCGTTTCACAGTCGCCAGCTATCAGGGTAAGCATCCATTACCCCAAGGCTTTGGCCTCCAGCTCAGTAGTGTTTACACACTCACCAGAGCTCGTCAAATGTAATGTTTGGGATTCGGTCCCACGGCCAGCTTAGCGCAGATCCATATCTCTGAATTAATGAATGGGACATCGTATGTGGACAGTGTTCTCCTATTACCCATTCGGGCAACAGATGCGACTGGAATGCGATCCTGCGTCTGAAAACGATAACATTTTCTCACCGTCATGTCCAGATTGTGTCGGCACGGAAAACTTGCCCCACCACAGTCGGAGGAAAGGAATTGACCCATATTCAGCCGTCACATGCTTAAGCGTGTGTCTGCTAAATTAAATTCTTAAAAACGCAGCTGGCGTCCGGAGTGAAGACTCGCATGGCGCTCGTTCGAAAAGTACTGGAAAGACATTTTCACATGCTTAGGCCTCTGAAGATTGATGGGCTGTTGGTACTGGCTGCAGTCAGTCTTCGTAAACGCATCCCTCTGCCTAAAATAAACGCTGAGGACAGACATAATGGGATTCTCCCGCTCACCAAATAAACTCCGGGATATCAATAACCCAACTGAATTAGGTACACAGCAGAAGATGGCCTGCCTCTCCGCATATATCTGGCACAGGCTTCACCGCCCATGTGTTTTAGAGAGGACTCGGAGGAGCCCCAGTCTCTGATGGGCTCTGACATTACACACAAACCTCGTTTCAGTCAAATCTGTGGGGAAGCTGGGCCATGCAGCGCACTTGAGTCTGCACAGCCCTGTTGCTTATCTTGGAAGTCATCACAATCGAGTGCATTGTGTGTCGGTCAAGGACTGCAGCTGAAAAATCAAAGGGGCAAGCATGCGGAATGATTAAGTGGAATTAGAATCTTTAAGTGATAGCATTAAAATCAAAAAAGACATCTGCTTTCTTCCCATCCAAGCTTTCCTCTCTAAGACTAGACTTGCCAAGATGTTAATCCATTAGTTAGTATTAGAATGGCCAATTTTTCCCTCCGTGGGTTTATGTTTTGCCAAAAATATTAAAGAAAAAATTTCAAGAAATTGTGCTTCCTCCTTCACTGTGAATGCTCAAACGGATTTATTATTTCCCTAAAAATATTTATCATAAGTTGAAAAAAGTATTTTTCCTCATTTCTCATGACAGGATCAGAGAACATCTGAAATATTCAGCTCAATGAGGACACCCACTTCTAACCCTCAGACAAACTGAACATGGTGACTTACAGCAGTAATGTTTTCCCACTACAACCCCACTTGCCTCCAAAGTGGTTTAAGTGCTTTAATTATTAGCCATTGTAAAGAGTGTGGCCAATTAGTCTTAAAGAAGAGAAGTCATTCTTTGCAATGGGTGTGATTAGGGACCCCAGCGTAATGTCAGAGACACTTTTTAATTAAGGCTTGTCTGCAAGGCACAAATATCACTCCCCGCCTCTTCTGTATTGACCTAGCAGCGTCGAGTTATTTCCAACCAGCCAAAGAACAACTTAATACCTCTAAGCAGTTTGTTTTAAATTATTATTATTATTACTATCCGGGGTCTAAAAATTGATGACAATACTAATTAGGGTCCCAGCAGAGAAGCTGATAATTTTACAAAAAATAAAATCAGAGCACAATTTAGTGAAATAAGCTCACTCTTTACAATGAGCACTCTTTTTCTTGATATACACAAAAAATATATTGCAATGACACCTACAGGGTTCCATAAGAGGGTGAAGAGTAATGAGATACAAATACATGGGCAGATCTAGCATGCTCACGATGCAGACACAGTTACATTAAATGTAAATGTACATTTTGTAGTAGTAGTAGCAGTAGTCCTAGTATGATAGTAGTTGTAGTAGTAGCATATTATAGTAGTTGTTCTAGTAGTCTACTAGTAATAGTAGAAGATTTGGTGGTAGTGCTGGTGGTGGTAGAGGTAAGAAATATTGAGAAAAATGCAAGAATTCATCCAAAATCTATTGATTGGAATCACTCGTACTTCTTTCAAGGCTCTAGAAAGCACCGGGAACAAGCACTAGCTTCAGGCACTGTTTGCAGCGAGCGTATATTGTGTCAACTTGGCAATGTTCAAATAGGAGAGGAGGGAGGGGGTTGGGTACAAGTCCCGGGGCGACTCAAGCTGCACCCGTGGCCAGCGGCTGTGTTCTTGCACATTGTGTGTGTGTGTGTGTGTGTGTGTGTGTGTGTGTGTGTGTGTGCAGGGAAGTGCAGTGGCGCAAAGCAACTGAACAGAAGAGTTCCTGGAGAATTCCTGGAAGGGGTTTTCTGGCCTAGTTTAAACTAAGGGATTAGCACGAGACTGCACTGCCCACATAGACTTAGCGCAGTTGGTCTCTGGAGATGCACAGCCCACAACTCGCTGATTGTCTCCATATCCCGGCCTTACTACAGGAAACAGCAGAGGTGTAGTATTCATTCCATAACTTCCCTGCTGTGCATATGTGTCCGTTGCCAAACCTTTTTAGTTATTCATCTTATATTCACCTTTGGGGTGTGAGGTGCATAAGGTTCTTTATACAAACCTCTCAGTATGCATCTTGAAAGCATTAAACCTCGTCACCTTTGGGACACAGACTTATGGGTTGTATTGTTTTAACTATGGTAGTTACAGTCCTTCTTTTTAATTCTGCTTATGCTGCTCCCATTATGTCAAAGGCTAGAGTGATGTTGCTGTCATTGTGGAGATCAGCAGGGAGGCCTGGGAAAAGCATAAAGGTGTTGGGAGCTCATTTCTCCCCTGCTACTGACGTCGCCACACAAACAGATCTCAACCGTCACGCCTCTGGTAATTCACAAAGCAAAATGGCTAGCTGCAAGTGTGTCTTGCTATTTTCCTGTTTCTCCATCACTGCAGTGTGTGTGTGTGTGTGTGTGTGTGTGCGTGCGTGTGTGTTGTGGGTCTCTGTCTGGGGCTGTTTTCATTTACCCTTTTTCTTCCTCACCCCATCCCCGAAACAACACCATCAGCACTCTCCGCAATTACCGAATGGACTCAGGAAGCAGCAGCTTGATTTAGCAGACGGTGGGGACTGCCACATTCTATTATCTTTGGATCCGTGATGATTTATGCTGTTTTGCTACTCGCCGCATTTCTCGCGGCACATTTCGCCGCGACGCCTCCTCCCGGGTCCTCTTTGCCAGATAGTGGTCCCACACTGGGGCCTCCCAAGCCCGAGTCCACACAACCAGATGTCTGCACGAGAAAGGAAAAACACGGGAAGGTCTGCAGTATATTATCAAAACATGTAAGTTGAGATAGTGTTCGATAAGCCCCATAGAGCTCAGTTTAAATACACACACAATATGTGAGACAGGGATACAAGAAGGTCACTTACTGAGGGACATCTGTATGTGTCTAGAGCTAAATCAAGCGGCCATCCCACCCATATAAAACAAATACATCTGCTCAATGGGATGAAGGCAACGAGGAGGGTGGGCAAATAATTACACCATTATACCCATGTCCCGGCTACTCTCTCCTGTGAACATAAATACATAATCAAATGGAAACTGGACATAAAGACAGGCACGGACACTGAGAGCGTGCAAGAGAAAATAAACCCTCCGAGAGCTATTGACAGCCTGAGTCTGCCCGCCACGGCCCCTCCTGCCACTCCCTTGTCTCTCCACAAGGCCCTCTGTCACCTCCGTGCCTACCCAGCAGGCCCTGCTGTTACAGTAATTGAGTGAGTAATGGACTTATTCCGCTGAGTGGCTTTCAGAGTGCACTCCACTTTGGCCCGTAAATCCTGGTGGTGGGGGTGGGGGTGGGGGACGATTAAACAACAACAACAACAACAAACAAACAAAAAAACAGCAGGAAATGAATAAAAAGTGATAAAGGAGTGCTTCACATGCAAGACAGTCTCGTGGTTTGTGTCTGGGCTTTGTGTTCAGCGGCTCGCTCTGCCCATTCACACATCCCTGTGAGTGTCCTGTTCGCAGCCATTTGAGGGCAATTATCAACTATCTAGACACGGAGAAGCAAATGCAAGGGATATGCCCTAAAGATCATCTTTTTTCCCCTCGTCCAAAGCCCCAGCTCCTCCAGGGACTTGCCCCTGTTCAAACCACAAACCAGAGCCACTGAGTGCCTGCAGATCCCGAACAGAAACAGACAGTTTACCCCCTCTCTTTCTCTCTGTCCCCCCCCCCCCCCAACAATTACAATTAGTTAGTTGCCACGGGCAAAACCGCCAGTGGCAAAACAAGCACCCAAAGACAAAACAAACATGTAGACATGGGTAAAGCACCGGGGATCTGCCAAGTGAAATATTTTCAGCACAGTTCTCATGCAGATGCTACTGCCGAGGATGGGAGAACTGACCTCATCTGCTAAATATTGTTTTAGCTATCGCTTCAACAGAAATTCCCTCATAGTGCATACAGTGAATGTATGTGTGTGTGTCTGTGTGTGTGTATCTGTGTGTGCTTTTTGTGTGAAGCTATAAATTTGTGTTTTTGTGGTCGCGTGTTGCTAAGGTCTGGAGGGGCGTGGACGCCCGCCAGTTAAAATACAGATGTCCGACCAGCAGCGTAGTTCCATTCGGCTATAATTTACATTTCAGGTCCAGCTCGCAAGACCTGTCATTCCCAGTCCGAAACGGGAAATCGAAGCTGACTGGGGCTTAATGAGAAAAGTGAAAGTTAACTTTTATGAGACACTCACAAAAGTCGCACAACTTTCACTATAATATGAGACCCTTAAGCTAATCATCCATTGCCATGAGAGGGCTTGGCATTTAAAAGCGAAATAACCAATTTCCCAACTTACCCCTTTGTGAGAGCTATTCACAAAATAAGACCGGCAGCCAATTTTAATACTTGAGATGTCCATTGAACCTATCCTCTGTCGTAACACTTTTATTACCTGCTGGATATAATGTCATTAGAAATAGAGTTATATTGAAATACTAAGACTCTTATATTGCGATCATTAGAATTCTTATGATTAAATTGGATTTCAGTGCAATCTCATTAAATGGCTGAGGTAAACACAGAATAATTCATAATCTGGCAGTGTTATCCCCTGGTTTCAAAGACCACTTGATAATATGGAGACACCGGCAGAAGTTCTCCTGTCTTATGCATGATGAACACTCTTTTGATTCATGCCCATCCAGTTTGGTTTCAAGCACAGGAGTGTATCTATGTGTTATTACAGATTTTTTTTTTAAACATATAGAGATTGACGTGAATTATAGTTATGTGTACTTTTAAGGGCGATTGATTTCCAAGACAATAAACATATCCTGGCACTTTTTAAATTCATATTTTATTGTGCATTTTTACTCACCGTAAGCATACACATTGCACCTTCCTAATTCAAAATGCCACTCCATCTACCTCCCCCCTCTTTAGCCTAGATGGAAATAAGCCGCAGCTTTTTGATTCACGTTTTATATAGAAAGGTCACAAAAGCCCTGATTTATAATCTACTCATGGGTAAATTCTACAGGCTAATCCATCAATGCAAAGGGGGTCTGAGGGAAGTGCTTTGCAATAAACGCCTGCTTCCTCAAGAGGCAGCAAGATTTATCTGCGTGTTCAGTGAGTTTTAGCACGCAAATAAGATTACATAACGTCATATTTGCGATTCATCTAGGGAGGGAAAATCCTGATAGTCCGTAGTCGTCCTCAGCGATCAGTGCATCTGACCCTTTTGTCTGCACAGAAACATGATCAGGAAACAATGAGGGCAGCAGCACCACACACACAAACACACACACACACACACACACACACACACACACACACACATACAGACACACACATACACACACACTCACTCACAGACAGACGCACACACATAGCTTTCACTTCCAAAGAATTACACTGTGGATGACATCAAGCTTTATCCAGTGACAGAAACAGATAGAAGAAGAAAAATCCTCAGCCGTGCAGTGGTCTGCTTCAGCCAATAAACAGGACATTCAGCTCAGACAATGGGACAGGATGCAAACTAACCAGGAGGTTTTTCAGAGGTGTCTCCTGGACATGCCGGCGTACCGGCTCCTCAGGGTCAAGAAGCCCAAATTATCTCCCTGAATCAGAGGAAACAGACAGTGCACTCGGAGCATGTGGCACGGAGAAACAATGGCTCTGACCTGACCTCTGAACATTTCATTAGAGAGTGCCATGTTTCTGAAATGAATCAGTTGAGGACTGGAAAACAGGGGAGAATAGGCCGGGGCTAAAAAAGGGCAGTAGGCTCCACAGCAGGCATTATCTTTGTGGGCCAAGACAGGCAGCTCAGAAAAGCAATCTCTGCTCGCTTTCTTTCCAATATATCTACAAAAACGGTCAAAAAAGTACAGAAATTGGATGAGATCTGGGCTGCTCTACTTTCCCCTCCTCTCTCTCTCTCTCTCTCTCTCTATATATATATATATATATACATACATATACATTGCTCTCTGAGGTCCTGCGTTCAGACAAAAAAACATTATATCATCCAAGATTTCCCCACAGTTGCACTTTCCTGTGTGGGTGGCTAGAGAATTAATGCAAACTGCGACATTCTGTGATCCTATTGATCAGCGCGAGTGTTCGTCAGTGGAAATCCAACGCTGGCAGATAATGGGAACCTTCTGATGCAAGTTAAGTGGTGGAAGGTTTGGCAGAGCGGAGCTCATTTTAGTCCCGGGCTGCAAGCGCACATGTCCCGAGCACAGAAAACACACAGAAGGGAAGGGAAGTGACAGCGGTAGAGGTGCCTCTGAGGTAACGCTAGCTTCAATCAGGGAGACGATCAAACATGCTCGCTCCCCATGCAAGAAAATATTATTCTACCAAGAGGGTGGGTGGGTGTAGGGGGGATGGGGGTGGGGGGTGGGAGGCGATGGAAGTTTGAGACGGTGGCGGAGGAGGAGGTTAGCCGAGAGTACGCATGCCAACTCCCGTGGTCCAATAGTGCTGCATGGCGCTCGTTTTGGTTTCGGGGCTCCTTGGGAGAATTGGAAACAAATGTGGGCCTTTGAAACAGCACCTCTCATGAATGTGTCACGAGTGAGCGAGCGAGCGAGCGAGCACTTTTCCTGGCCGCGCATGAGATGGAAAATCACATTCCTCCGGCTGCCGGCACCAGAGGCACCCGCAGCCACATCACACCGGGCCACAGGAGCACAGCCCAGCACAGCTCAGCCTGCTCTCACACATTAGTGTGCTTTAAAAATAAACACACGTGTGCACTGTGCACACACACACACACACACAGACACACAGTCATACACACACATAACCACACACATACACACACATCCACACACCCACACACAGATACACAGTTATACACACACATAACCACACACGCACACACACACACACACACACACACATCCACACACCCACACACAGATACACAGTTATACACACACATAACCACACACGCACACACACACACACACACACACACACACACACATCCACATACCCACACACAGATACACAGTTATACACACATAACTACACACACACACACACACACACACACACACACACACACACACATGACCACACGCATACACACAATATATATACCAACCCACACCCTCACAGACACACAACACCTTCACCATGACACTCACTCTATTGAGCACCTTACCATGCACACAGAACTACAGGACTACTGTTGGACTACTTTTTGCACTTTCACCATGACACTCACTCTCTTGAGCACCTCACCATGCACACAGAACTACAGGCCAGTCCCGGCCCTGTCCAAGCGTCTCATGCTTGATCACCCTCAAGCACACTGTGTATTTTTTTATTTAATTTATATTTATATATGATTTATATTTATATATTTATATATATTATAGTATATTTAGTATTTAGTCTTGTTAGTTTTTCTTATCTTCTACTGTCTCTATTGTACAGTGGAGTTTTGTTATATGTTTATACTTATATTTACCATTTCTGCTGTAAGTGCATGTTGTGTGTGATGTCCAGAGATGGAAAGTAACGAAGTACAAATACTTTGTTACTGTACTCAAGTAGGTTTTACAGATATTTTTTACTTTACTTTACTATTTATTTTTGAGGCGACTTTTTACTTTTACTCCTTACATTTTAACATGAATATCGGTACTTTCTACTCCTTACATTTTACAAAACTGGCTCGTTACTTTAGTTTTAAATAATTTCAGTGGAGTTAGTCACAGTCCACATTACTGTGATCACAGAATTGTTTACCCACCTCTTATTTTACCACTACATTCCTGGTCTTGAAATATTCACAGGAATCCATAGGAATTAAATATTCATGTTGTTTTATCCAACATTAGTTGTATAGTCCATCTTATACACACCCATGAAGCCAACAAAGAAAATGCAAAAATAGAGACTTTTGTATAATTATTCCATTTTGTGTAGTCATTATCAGAACCTGACATGGCTTACAAATCCAAATAGTCTACAAGAAACCACAGAAATGCATACTTTTATTGTCAGTATGCATTTTGGGTAACCAAAAATCCTATGGGGAGTTTCCATAGGGCATTACAAAATGAGCACACCTTGGCAAATAATGGTCTAAAGTACTAATTTTTCATTCTATATTGATCTACTTTTGCACACAGCTTCGCACGACCTAGTGCTCGGGCTTAGTTGTGTCTCTAAAATCATATCAAGTGATTTAGAGGGCTGAAATGTGGTCAGTTCAGAGATGCTTGTAATCCGGCAGAAAGAAAAAAACAATATTCTAGGCTCTGTAACTCTGTGCCAGTGCTTCCTAAGAAACTACAGGATCTTAGCTTTCTAAAGATGTCCAGCATTTGATGGTAGGCCAAAAGAACACACTGCCCTCTGAAGTAGGCAGTGCAATATTGGGCGGGAAAGCCTAGAAATGGCCCAACAGGTTAAGGGGAAGATTTAAAAAGAGAGACTGGCACTCTTGCACTCTATTTGTGTGGTCCAGGTACCGTTGCATAAAAAATGGTTGTCATTCACAAGACTACTTTTACTTTTATACTTTAAGTACATTTCCAAGCCTGTACTTTGTTACTTGTACTTGAGTAAAGAAATTAAATTAGTACTTCTACTTTTACCAGAGTATTTTTTAACACAAGTATTTGTACTTCTACTTGAGTACGGGAAGTGAGTACTTTTGCCATCTCTGGTGATGTCTGTATGCTACTGAGACCTTGAATTTCCCCTTGGGGATCAATACCCGCATACACACAATTGCATACACACACACACACACACATACACACACTCTCTCACACACGCACATAGACACAGACCCTCAACACACACACACACACACACACACACACACACACACACACACACACACACACACAGCAAGCCAGCCAGCCAGCTGACTCAGCATGGGAGCAGGAGCTGACGTGATGATATGCAGACAGTGACACGTGTGTCAGGAGCCCGCTGGTGCATGACATCACGGCTGAGGCGTGTTAAATGGAGGCGAGTGTTTGGGTCACAAGGGCCTTGGGCACTACCAGGCCCTCCGCAATTACAGGCCTTTTGTCTGCCAGCAACGTCTCTCTCTCTCTCTCTCTCGCTCTCTCTCTCTCTCACAAACACTCCAAGCTCAGCTGTCCTTCAATTCACAAGAGTCTTTGTTTTATTTTATTTATTTATTGATTTATTTTTGTTTTTAATTTACTTCACACTTTCTTGGGAGGTTCTGTCTACATGTATTTGATGTGATTTAATACGAAATACAAACAGTTTATAGTACTGTTTGTCATTAAATGATTTATATTATACCACATTATAATAATACAACTTGTACATTTTGTTTTTGGTATGACCACAACTACTACAAACTCAATATGTTTCTAATTCTTTTTGAACAAAAAGAAAGCCAAGAGAAAGATCCTGTGTAGAACTTTTCAGCACAAGATGAAAAGAGAAGAGGAGACAAGGGGGAAAAAAGTCTAACACTTGTGTTGAGTGTTCTTCTGTCTGTGTCACATTATTTCAACACAGGCTTTGAGAGTGAAAGAGAAGGAGAGAGGAACAGAGAGAGATTTTTTAAGTTGGACTCACACTGCCACAGAAAGAAAGACATACGCTGAAAGCCTCAAATCCTTGACTTCATTATACGGTAACCAAAAAAAAAAAAAAGCCAAGCCACAACTGGGGTCACAATAAGAGATTATTGTTTGAAAAGCAACAATTGGAATGCGCTCCGGAGCAAGGGAAAGTTAAAAAAAAAAACAAATCAGCAGTTCTCGAGGGGCTCGCTTGCACATTAATTTGCTGCTGCGGTGCTGAAAAGACACTAGCATGCCAACGAAGGGAGCTGTGAGCGAATGACAGAGGGAAGCTGAATAGTGGGAGACAGGATATGGTAATGAGAACCAAATGAATCTCATTCACTGTCGCTGGCGAGGCGGATCGCAGCCCGTGAAAGGAACGTTGAAACGTGAGCTGTAATTGCTTTCAGTGTCGCCTGGTGGAGGTAGGGTAATTCGGACCTTTTTTTCTTCTTTTCTTCGTTTGTGAAGCTTTTATAGACTGCCCTCTAATATTGTGGGAACATTACAATATCAAAAATAGCGGAAATACCCCACCAGCATGTGTTAAAACTGGAGAAGTGATAAAATGAACAAGTGAGTTATGAGAAGGGGAGAGAGGAGGAGGAGGCGGGGTACGGTCCCTGTGGAAACACGTCAAGTCCATGGACAGTCATAGTGCACCTGGGTAATGTGAAACAGGTTGCCTCCCTCGTAAGTGAATTTAGTTCTCCAGCCTCCCGACAGAACCCAATAAATTATGGCAAAATGTTACTGTGGCGACAGAGTCGCACATAACACAATTACAACACCCGCTGGTTGGTAAAACTGGGGGCAAATAATCACGGTCGAAAACAAAAACTTGTAGACACCATTGAATAATTTAGAGGAGACAGAAAAACAATGTTGGCGGGCGACCTGACAGATATGGAAGCAAAAGGGTAAAACAATGGGCATTGTTTCAACCGATGATTCCTTTTAAGTAGGTCACACAAAGAGAGAGAGAGAGAGAGAGAGAGAGAGAGAGAGAGAAAAAAGAAAGAGAGACAGAGAGAAAAGTGAGAGAGAGAGCCCACTTTCCCCCAGTGCGTTTGGCTGCCAGGAAACTTGGCTTCTTTTCCGGCCTTTCTAATGGGCTCACATCTGCAGCAGCCCCGTCCCGCTGGTGAGGTAAGGCTTGGAGGGGGGAGATGAGTGGAGCGCAGTGAGGAAGAGGAGGGGGGAGACGAGTGGAGCGCAGAGAGGAAGAGGAGGGGGGAGACGAGTGTGTCACGCGCCCCCCTATCTGCCGCTGATTTGTGGTGAGAGTTCTGACACAGAATGACTACCATGCATCACCCAGGTGGGTCGACATGCCACTGATAGATGAGGAGAGATCGCGCTCGTCCTCCTACACAGGAAAACACACACACACACACACACACACACACACACACACACACACACACACACACACACACACACACACACACATGGTGAGAGAGAGACAGAAAGAGCTCTTTCAAATCCTCCTGATGAAGAACACCTCATAAACGTGATTCCACAGACTCACACACACACACACACACACACACACACACACACACACACACACATACACACACAAGCCCTGTCTTTTGTAATCACTAACGGTGATTAGCCACCAGTCTCCCAGCAGGCCTCTGAGGTCAGGCTTGGACGGCTCACATACCCCACTCCACCTCCGGCTGCTCCCGTGTGTGTGTGTGTGTGTGTGTGCGCACGCACGCGTGTGTCACCTGTGCTCGGATCCCTGCGGAGCGCCACATCACCTCCTGCGGTGCCGTGATCCCTGTCACATTCCACTGACATGCGAGATGGGGAGCGTAATGGCATCCAGCTGCCTGTGGCACAGTGCTTCGCATCACCATCCATCCCCACCTCCACCTCCACCTCCACCTCCACCTCCACCACCCTATTGTTCCTCCACCCTCCCTCCCCTCTCTCTCGCCAGTGCCAAACGACGGCACGGCAGACGAGCGACTGGCAGAATCCCACCACGACTGACAGGCACTGCTGTGGCGGCCTGCTGTGCTGGACACGGCTCTTACTGATGATGGTGCCCCCTCCCCGACACACACACACACACACACACACACACACACACACACAATCTCAACTCACACCAAGAACAGACTGACAACTTGTTATTGCCCCCCCACCCCCAATCTACACTTGTTCAGAAAAAAAGAGTGAGAAAAAAAAAACCTAAAAGAATAAAAGAAAAAGCAGAGGCCATGTTTGGCCAGCTGCTGGATGGGGAGTGCATGCCTGAGAGCACTGTGCTTCCCTGTGCAGTGTGTTGAGAAGCAACCCTTCTGTGTTAGGCCATGACCACCATGATGTTTTTGTGTTGTGATGTTTTGATGTTTTTTTCAGTCTGACTGTTGGCTGGGGTGCGATTGCCGAGTGCTCTCAGCTAATGGGCTGTTAAGTTCTTCATCTTCTTTCGGCTTTTATCTCATCAGAGAGTGTAGGGGGAAGCTCATCCGTCAGGCCTGTGCAGTTTCATACAAGCTCAAAGTATGACACATATGTGTTTTTTTTTACATGTGCTTTTTTAAAATTTTTTATTCTATTCAGGCTAATAGCTTGTGGGTGTACTGTAGGGAGATAACAAAAATGCAGCGGATGAAATTAATTGGACATATCTAGACTAAATCAAGCCTGTCAACTGCATCTTTTTTGTGTGTGTGTGTTTCTGTAAGACAAGATGTTCTCTTTTACAGAGTGAAGAAAAAGAGAGCGAGGATGTTGAGAATCTGCACATGCTAAACAAGGGAGACTGTGCTGGCCAGCGGCAGTGCTTTAAGGCCAGCTTGTGCAAAAAAGAAACAAGCGCAAGAAATTAATTCCCATTTCCCATTTGGTGGGGCAAGAAACTGTTTCATGTCTCTCTCTCGCGCTCTGTGTGTGTGGGTGTGTGTGTGTGTGTGGGTGTGTGTGTGTGTGTGTGTGTGTGTGTGTGTGTGTGTGTGTGTGTGTGTGTGTGTGTGTGTACATGTATCTCTGAGTGTATGCGTGTGACACAGAAAGAGAGATAGAGAGTAGGTGAGAGAGAAATGAGGGCTTCTGAAATTCCAGTTCTCACATCCCAGACATTCACCAATTCAAAGCATGTGAATCAAAGTAAGCTCTGGGAGCTGCAGAGTGGAAGGAACGCTTACTATAAGACCTACAGGAAAAAAAGGTAGAGAGTGTGAACCGGAGTTTCTTTTCTACACCCCTCGTGCAATGGCATACGTTTTAACATTTATTTTCAACACCCATTCAAGGGTGTGCCAGGGTTTTTGGAGAGCTAACACTGAAAGTGATCGATGCATATAAGGGTGAAAAATGCACTGTGACATTTGATACCCGACTAATATACAACACTTCAACATGTCATGTATAAAAAAAATAAAAAAAAACGGGGTGACTCTTGCCAGTTCAAACTGGTACAGTATGAGAAATTGAGATCTCCTAAGACCTACTGAGAGATCTGTACTTAAGTGCTTCAGAAGGGGGGGGGGGGGGGGGCTCTCTGATGTTGGACTGTTTTAGCTCTTGGCTTCTGCCACCATTTTCATTTCTTGTTATGGTTCAGTCAGTATCTGCATTGCCCACTAACCCATGTTCACCCATGTGCCAGGGCAGACATCAGTCAGTTGTTGAGTAATGCCTGGTCATTTGGCACCAAATAAAAGAAAATAAATATGTATATGTAATTTTTTGTATTATTGCTGCCATATTTGAAGCAGTTAATTCTCCCAGAATGAAATGTTAAATGCCTGAGCAGTCTGCAGTTTGGACGTTGCCTGAAGGCAGAGATAAAAAGGGAACGTTTTATTTTGGGGGGGGGGGGGGGGGGGGGGGGGGGCTCGGGATACCTGAACCTGCTTGTGCCTTCTGCCAAAGAACAGAGTGGTCCCAAGGTTTTCGCTGGGGATTATATATTTTTTAAACTGCCGCCTATGTGCTTTCCCCCCTAAACACACACACACACACACACACACACACACACCTGCTGGGTTAACCAGGATTGAGTCTGAGCAGTAATGGGCTGTGACTGGCATCGGCACGGGCAGGCCTCCCGTTTCCGTTCGCCGGCTAATCTGATCAAAGATAGTGGGTGGGCGCTAGCACCGCTATCTCCTTCCACAGGCAGTCTCTATCACACACCGCACAGGGCTAGCTGCCCCATCACAGGCAGCCAGCAAAGCAGACAGACAGACAGGCAGGCAGGCTCAATCGTTCCCCACACAGCCATGGGCCATTTCCTGGTGCGGATTTCCACACATTCCCATTTTTCACTCTGGGCAAGATGAGCAGCAGTGGCGGCAGCGGCAGAAGGCATGATGAAATTATTATTTCTTCTCTTCTCCCAGGCAGGAATGCTCAGAGTTGTTTTCCTTCCCCCCGGTTCTTGGCAAGGGAGACCTGTCTGCTGAGGGCCCGGGCCAGCACTGAATGCCTGAACGCCTTTTTTTTGTTGCGATTTCGTACATTAATTTATTTAGTTTGCGAATTCTATTAATCACTGCTCATACGAGCACAGCGCTATTCACCTTCAGAATGCAACAATTCATTTCAATTCACGTGCCGGAGGACCTTGGGGAAATATGACTTGCTCATGCCCTCTCAGGATGTGCATGTTGTGTATGTGCTTTGTTTCGCCTGTACTCTGCAACGCACTGAATCTATCCCCGAGTTGATCTGAGCGTCTATTGTCTGCTACAAAACAATATTACATCCAAGTCCAAGAGGTAGAAAGGGGTCTTTTGTTAGAGCCTACCAAGGTCATGGCAATAAATGCTGCTTATGCAGCTCATCTTTATGGAGTGTAGACTACTGTGAGTGGCTTTTCAGATTAATTCTTCAGGTCACCTTCTCTCTGCATATATACAGAATAAGGAGCGGTGAGTCAGGGAGAAAGACTGTCTGGACCCGACAGTCCAGTTGTCAATAACATGTTCAGTGAAAGCAGGCTCATAAAATATTTCACAGGCTCCTTTTTCTCACTGTAGTCAATCGTTAAGATATGAGGCCCAACAATTACTCTCCACTCCGCCAGCCCGCTCCACTGCATCACTGACACATGTAACTGTAGTCGGCGTTTAATGTATTTTTTACTGCTTGTATAGATACCGCAGATGGTTCGAAGTGGTAAAGTTGTTTTGTGTTACATATGTCATCACTGCAGGGGAAACGACTCCCCAGCAGCCTGCTTATGGAGCTCGAGGGGGAATCGATCAAAGCAGCGAGCCTGCCATACACGATTTAACACAGGGCGAGTGTCAGTGTTAGCAAGGTGCAATTGGGAAAGTGCGAAAGAGAGAGATGCTGCTTTATTTGGTATACCTTTCACCCCCTATTTTCCCTTATGCCAATTCCACAGACTCCAACTGATCACCCCTTTAGTATAATATCTGTGTCTCTGTGTGCAATCTAATAGATTGTGAACTTAGACAAGTTCCCTCCAACAAATGTGGAGTTTTCTGAAAACTTTTTCTTCACCAGGAGTTTTAGCAGACTTATGTAGACAATTGCTGTCTACTTCCTATTCGTGGCAATACCACGTTCACTGCCTTGTACCACTTTTCCCAGAGTTAACTAATAATAATGTCTGACTTTACTGGAAGTGCCAATAGACCACAACCATCATTAAATGACAGACATTTGAGCACTCACAACAGACAATTTCCTGGCAGGAAAGCCTAGGTTTAGATTAGTGTTTATCACCTGGTGAGTTCATGAGCCTCTGAATGAATCACAGTGTGAGCATGTGTGCCTGTGTGCCTGTGTGTGTGTGTGTGTGTGTGTGTGTGTGTGTGTGTGTGTGTGTGTGTGTTCCTTCTGAACTCTAATGACTTTCGTATAAAATATAAATAGTAGCTTTTATTTGAATGGAAAAAGCTTTGTGTCTCTCTTTCAGTCTTTGCTGTTCTCATGCTTCAATCACAAAGGGAGAATGAAACGTTTAGAAATCTATGACAGTTCTGAGTGAACGCAAGATGTCTATAGCCTACTGTATGAGTCTGAAGTGCCTGCTGGACTAGTGCTGTAATGGATTAGAAAAGTAAAATGCCTTTGCATTAGAAAAGTAAAATGTTATAATCAATGTAGTTATATTCCTGAGTAATGTATTTTTTTGTCATTTGTAGTTTCCATGTTAGAGATGAATTATTTCATTTTGTGAATGTGACAGAAATCAAAAGGTGTTTGTATGACAAGCTAATTTGAAGTGTATAATGTATAATGAGAAGGTTGAGATATTAGTTGAGAAAAACATGAAGCAAAGAGCACAGATACCTCTTACAGCATAAAATATACATTTCTAACTTGGGCTAATGATAAAAGTATGCAGTGATAAAAGTATGCCCTGTGTTTATGTTTATGTTTAGATTTTTATTTTATGGTTTGGAATTTCATTAATCACAAAAACTTAAAAGTCCATGGGAAATTGTTAGTCCCAAGGTCAGGCCAGTTGAGAATCACTGTTTTCAGATCAACGTTTCAAAGACTGGGCTCAATATTTATTTCATTCACTGCCATAACAATCAGTCTTTGGAGCAAAAGTCCTTGTCTAAATCTCACCATAGGTCAAATAGGGAGTACAGTTCACTTGCAGGTGGTCATAATAAAACCATCCCATTCTGCTATAATTTTGGCAAAGATCAACACACAGACCATTATGTTTATGAACTGTTGATTTGTGCTATCTGGTTCCATTTTGTTATGAAACAATGAAATATGTTTTGAAAGTGCTGAACCATCAAGTGAGCCAAAGTATCATCTGTGCTTCGTCCTAGAGGGTATATAAAGTTTCTGTCCAAGAATCATCAACTTTAGTTCTGGCTTTCATGTAAAAAAAAAAAAAAAACTCTTCAATCAAAAACCAGTTGATTGGTATGTAAATAAACTTTAATGTGTATTTTCAGTGTATCAAATATTTTTACATACATCTCCCACTTGGCTGAAGGCTATCTCTCTCAGAGTACTTCTTCAAAAGCCTGTATGAAGAAGAAGCAACACAGTTAACTTTGACCACAGCTTCAGCAGGCCAACACCAACACAGCAGGGTCCATCAAGAATTCCGACGGCGTCGCTGGACATGTGTTGTTGCTACCGAAATAGCATCAGGAAATAGCACTTAATTCTCCCCAGTGGCAAAACTGAGAAGGGCTGTTTGTGTGTTGGCCAAACGTTTCTCCGCGCTGAATACACGTTTCATTCAAACAGGTCAACTCAACCCATAAGCGTTTGCAGACAAATTAGTACACAAGTTTGACACTTAAGACATGTTAAAAGAGAATTGAGTGTTTATTCCATAAAGAACCACAGGCATCACAAGGATGTGCCACTTACAGGACCTCTCCTTGTTGGCCACAAGAGTGTTTGTGCATTTGGCAAACATCTTATTTTGGGAGTTCACCCACACCAAAACATACAATTCCTCTGACCAGGTCAACATAAGCCACAACAGCTGCAGACAAATCAGAACTTGTGCAGCACTTAACATAAAGCCATTAGGAAAGTATCATGTTTACACTCCAGTGTACTAGATACATCACTTCAGTAAACACACTATACATTTATATCACTGAGTGTTGTCTTTTAGAGTGAATTTGTTTGGAGGACACTCTCTTTAAACAGTGTAAGAAACGAGAGCTTGGAGAGGTGTGGAGATCTATTTGTACTTTGTACACATCTTCAAATGTGAACCCTGCACACACTACTGTTTACATTTGACTGTAAGACCAGTTAAACATTAATGACAGCCATATTAATCTTAAAGCGCATTTGCCAGAATGGTAAAAGACATTAATGTGACTTAACCAATGCCACTCACAGTGCTGCTGACGGGACTCCTTTTTTTCATCTATAGCTTTTTAATTATACCTTGAAGTCAGTATTTTAACTATGAGAACCATTATTCAATGCTGAGGTAAGGGCATAGAAACCAATTAGACTGGATGATTAAAGGCCATTCCTGGTAAATTAGGCCAATCCCTAAAGTGGAGAAACAGAGCCTGTGACAGACTCTCCAGGCCTGTTAAATTCTACTGTTAAATGCAGCTTGCAGTAGTTTTATTTTTAGATATTTTTTGTGGTCGAACAGCATCCATTCATTTTCAAGCAACATAATTCATTTTAACCAATCCTATTGTACTGTCAGGTACTCTCCAAACTGTGTGTAAGAAAGGAGACACGCAGCAGAAAATGCCTTTGTGACAGTGGCTGTGGCGTATTGAGCCAGCCTGCGCATTACCTTTCTACTTAGGTCAACAATATGGAGACGATAAACGCTCTGGCGCGCAGCCCAACTCAAATGAATTCAGTTTGTGTCTCTGCAGATATTTTGTTTGACATTGAGAGGACCTGACGGAAACAACCCAAGAGCCTTTAAGACCCCAGCAACTGCAAAAGCTTGATAATACTGCGTATTGCTTGTATTCCTTTATCCTCTGTTCAGCCGTGTATCGCTTTAGGGAGCTCCATATTTAGTGGCAGATATATCTGTTTGTTCATTCACTGAACGTGCTATGCCAAGGACTGATTTGGCTATCGATTTTATATCTGAATGCTTAATGAATTCCTTAACCTTGGGGTACCATATTAAAATGAGCATGGTCAGCTTCATATGGACGCAGGCAGGTGAGTGAAGCATTATCACCTAATCAAAACAAACAGGCCGCGACTTGGAGGAAGAGAGCAGGCGATGGTCGAATTAATTCAAACAAAGGGATAGCATGGGGGTTGAGAACACTGTGTCATTTGTTGACGTGAGGATTCACGTTTTATCATGTAGCCTCGGGGTAGAGTCAAGGCCGGCCATGAACTCCAGCAATTAACAATTTGCAGAAGAGAGAAAGGCGACTATCGAGTGCTGGTTGCCGCTTCATCTTTCGGTGTGTGTGTGCAGAGGAGGAGAAAAATAATGATGTGGCAGAATCAAGAAAGCTCAACATGTACGCTCAGGCTTTGTTGCTGAGGAACTAAAAAAAATGTTTCTCCTTTTCACACAAAAAAAGCTCTTCGAGCGATGTCATTTCATCTCTGTTCCCGAAGCATTTTGTGCCTGGCTACTTGGGTCAAAAGGGAATATTGATTTACACACCTCACCTATTCACTTAGGTAACATTTCCCCTGTGGCTTCTTTCTTTCCCCTCCGTGATTCATTGCCTTTCAAGAAAATTTCCCACTCGGTGCTAATTACACATAAGGTCACACACTAATCATCTTCTCCTTTACTTTTCTTCCATCTTCTTTTCTGTAACGCTAGCACCCATGCTAATGGCTTTTAGCGACTGAGAAAGAAGGGCACTGACAGTGGAGGCTGAGCCATCAGAACAGTGAACAATATCCGTCCCTCCATCGACCACAAAGTGAAATTTTGGCCTGTTTCTCGTTGCTCCACTGACCAACAAAGAGGTGCTACTTTTGGAAGGGAAAACGAGCTCTTCGTCCAGATTTATCACAACATTAAACACAGCTGTAAAGTCAACATAGTTACATTTTATTATCCTTCCCCTCCCTCTCTCTGCGACTTTCTTCTTCTCCACTCTCACTCTCTCACACACACACGCACATATAAAACGGAAAAAAAAAGCGGAAAACCCATACCCATTTTCAAAAAGAACCCCTCAAGTAATTATGCCGTGATACAATGGATTTAGTAAGACCTGCGTGTGGACCTTTTCTTTCTTCCTCTATCAGTGAAGGTGACTGAAACCCAGCTTGTACCCTCTGGGCTGTCCCCTCACTGCACTCTAACTTAGCCCCTTACCAAGGACGACCTTAAGGCTCCCATCTCCAGCCCCTTCTTTTTAAAAGCACAAACAATAGAGGCTCTAATGAGTTCCAGTGTGCAGGGGCCAAATCATTAGCCTCCGACGCTGGCCCTGATGCTTGGTCCTCAGCGAGACAGGGCCATTCATCGCTCGCGGTCGCTGTTACCTCAGCAGTCTCACATGCCAGAGGGAGAGGGAGAGAGCGATGGAGAGAGAGAGAGAGAGAGAGAGAGAGAAAGAGACTCTGGAGCGAATACATCACTCTCGCAGCATGATAAACAAATTGCCTCCCAGGTGATGCCCTGTTCTTATGACAGTTCCGCAGATATGCAGCGTGAGCTAAGTAGCCCATAGAGAAGTGCTGCATGCCTTCTGTACTGCAGCAGTGCCCAGATTTGACAAATTCTCTAATGGCCAAAAACCACAAGCATATGAAACACATTATTCTGTATGTTGTCTTGGTAAATTGTGGGATGTACTATAATTAACCAATCATAGCAGAATTTAACATTTTTAAATTACTTCACTAATCCAGCTACAGAAATGAATTTGCACAGTCGGCTCGGCGAGGTTCACTTCTTGAAGAAAACCGCACAAGTAGCGCGCACACTGAACACCACACTACACACACTCCCAAGCCACAAACAAAAGAGATGTGCAATAAATTTGCTGAACTATGTCTTCTGTTGCAATGGGACAGCTCCGCTGGTGTGCAGTGTGCATGTGTGTGGAGTTGAGATGTGCACGTCTGCGCACCCGAGAGAGAAAAGAACAGAGAGAGAGAGAGAGAGAGAGAGAGAGAGAGAAAGAAAGAAGGCAGACTGTTGTGGAGGGGACCTTGATGGATAAGGTGTACTTTTTTAACCAGCCCCACCACCACCCAAGCACACCTAACTCATCCCCCACACACAGAGGAGAAACAACAAATCTTCCGGGGGCTCTGTGTGGCAGACACAAATTGTGGCGGACTGCATTGCTATGATCCCCATCCACTCAGATCTCTACCTCCATGTGGGGTCGGAGCACCGGGCGTCGATACACTGCCGCGGTCGGCCGTCCATTCCTATTACGATCCGATACGTAAAAAGCAGTGCAGACACAACGGATGTTGTCGGGAGCATGACTGTTTCCTGGCAAACTCTCGCAAAAAATTCGTTCTCCACTTAAAGAGTACATCCGACCGCACATTTTTTCGTGCGAGATGATGGGCTACGATAGTAGAGACTCGAAAGTAACGTGCAGACTGACAAAAAAAACACGCCACGGCAGTTTCCAGGTGATCATCTTTCATGCCGGCGAATATTGGCGATGTATTTTAGGGAATTGATTTACCCAAGCAGACATGTCAGGTCTCATTCATCTTTCAATTTGCAACCAAATCTTGAGGCGGCTCCGCCTCGCGCGTGGAGTCAGAATAAAACATGCACTCCCTTTTTTTCCTGGCACCCATTTCCATAGCTTCGACTCTGAAGCCTCATGATCTGGCAGCCAAATAAACCGTGTGATATATTGAAGTGCTACAGAAATGTGACAAGTTAGCGATAGCACTGTCTTGGAAAGCCTCTAATTGTTGTCTCGGAGATAATTGCATCCCAGTTGGTTTCATCCCGAATCTGGGAGCCAGGTTTTTTTATTTTTATTTATTTATTTATTTATTTATTTATTTATTTATTTTTTAAGCTCTGGCCCTTTTTTCTTGTCACGCATACGGGAGCTCAGGCTTCACAGCCCAGCAAGGACCAGTGATGGTCTTGATTTATTAATTACAAGGCAGACCCCTATTCATGCATGGGAGATTTGGTGAGAGGGGGACGACAGGGGAGTTGGGCACTGAGAAGCGGCTAGAAATTATGCGTCGAATCATTTAATGGCCAAATGATCAGTGAGGCCATGAGCAGTTGGAAGGAGAAGAAGCAGAAGCAGAAGAAGAAGAAGAAGAGAGGGAGATAGAGATGGAGAGAGAGAGAGAGAGACAGAGAGAGACAGAGAGCGACTGTGATGGGTTATGTGAAAGGAACTTTTCACTTTAAACTTTTCAATCCAGCTCGCCATCAGTGTCAGTGTCAGTGTCAGGACTCTGAGTGGCAAGCAGAGCAGCATGTCTCACCACCCCCACCATGTGAGGCAGCAAGACCTGTCCGACAAGGCAGACATCACAATGCATTTGGACAACGGGTAGAGCGACCGAAACAAAATGGCCCCCCTCTCCCGAAAGAAAAAAATTAGCCACAATGGATTCTGACACAGTGTGGATACGCAATGGAGGACAGGAGAAAGCGCGAGAGAGAGAGAGAGAGAGAAGAGAGAGAAAAAAAGTATGAAATGATAAAAAAAGAATGTAAATGAAAAGAAATATGAGAGGGCCCTCAGTGAGGAGAATGATGGGATAGAGGAGGGTGGTGCTGCTGCTGGTGTGTGTGTGTGTGTGTGTGGGGGGGGGGGGGGTTGGCAGTATTGGGGCTTCAGCAGAGTGACAGACCAAGACCTTAATAGAGTGGAATCCATTTGACAAGCATCACATCCTCCTCTTCCCCGCTCGCCTTCCCACTATTTAAACCGCACTTTGGCTCCACAACTAATTTTGGTGCTTGGCTGAGCATGAGGGCTAAATTGATAGCGGCCTCCTTTACTATTCGCACCACAGTATCGCATATGTTTTAAAGGAGGCCCCGAGTCTCTACCTCTCTTGCGGTGTGAAAGGCTGGAAAGTGTTGAGATAATTTTCTTCTCCTTAAAAGGAGAAATTGGAGCAGGTTTTGGTGTGGTGAGTTAACCACATTGTACCGCAAGTGTATCACCTATCTTTCCTTTTTCTTCTAATTCAATATTTATTGCTTTTCCACAAAAGCACACAGCAATTCCAAAAACACAACACGAGAGCTCCATACTCCATCATTCATTCTTCTGGGCCGAGTTTCTAACTCTTTCTCCTAGTTTTTGAAGCGTCCATTTTGGCCACCTGGGGTGAGCTGATTGGGACTTGGGGCTCTGGGGTGTCAGTGGCCCAGTTCTCATGTTCGGAGAGCAGCCTTGAAGCCTTAGCCCAGCTGTTACAGACACACACACACACACACACACACACACACACACACACCCTGTAATGTTCTCTGTCCACCAACATAACTACACACACACACACAAATTCACATACACACACCCTGTAATGTTTTCTGTCCACCAATTTAACTACACACACGCACACACACACACACCCTGTAATGTCCTCTGTCCACCAACATAACTACACACACACACACACACATCCTGAAATGTCCTCTGTCCACCAACATAACTACACACACCCCACCCAACTTCACCCCTTCCAGGTGCGTGTCCTGTTTACCTATAAACAGGAAAGCTACACTGGAAAGTCCAGTTCAGTTGCCAACAGGGACAACTCTTCCCAGAGGGGGGAAAGTTTCTATTTTGTTGTGCTAAGGTGTCCCTGCTTGTATACATGGAACTTCATGACTTACCATTTTTGGAAAGAGCTTTGGCTAAATATTTACCACTGACTCTGTCTGATGGGATTTGTGTTGACAAAATAATGCATAATTCAAAAGTAAAGTAAATTGCCACAGCGTGTTCTGGGATCACACACACACACACACACACGCACACACACACACACGCAGCCTACTGGGAAAGGGTACAAACTGCAGCAGAGGGCCCAGAGGTGAGTACGGAAATAAATAGAAAGTGTTGAGCTCTCATTAACTTTTAACATATCTCTTCCTGAGTCATGACCCCCTGGGAGAAGAAAAAGACCAGCAGAGCCAATGCAAACAATAGTCACACACGCACATGTACTGTATGCATCCCCCCATGCACACACACATTTAAACCCACACCCACACACACACACACATAAGTACTCATAACACACACACATACACACACACACACACACATACAGTATGTACACACACAAACACAAGAGTGTGTGTATATGCAAAAATGCTCCAACGGATGTAGCCTCATGCGCCTCCCAATTTATGAAATCGTTTTTCTGACTTGTGGCATCTTTTAGCATCCTGCTGGGTGCCTGAACAGGCAGCGCGTGCACAGCTCCCGACACATGCACTGCACCAGGATGATCAATGGATGTAATACGTTGTACAGCAGTGCTGTCGCGGGCGCCTTGCTTCATGAGCAAAACAAAACACGGAGCAAAAAGCTTAATAAGTCTCTTCTCCCTCCTTTTTGGTTTGTGTATGTCGTCCTGGCCTCAAGGCCACACGGGAGACAGGGGGCATCCATTACATGAAAGAACAGCTTGCGTGCGTTATTCCATACCCCCCTTTTCACACCTTTTGGTCAAAATTAGAGTTAAATGGCAAAGTGTTCCTTGTGACTGCTTGTTAAAAAGCACCATACGGTGCAGAAAACTATAGTCTGCGGATATGAACAGAACGTGTCTTTAATGATGGTGGATTAAGGGGCAATGGTTTGTCCTACACACACACACACACACACACTCCTCTACACATTTCCCAGGCAGTGTAGGGGAGATTGTCTGTTTCCTCTCAGTAAACCTAATCAATGCGGCCCGGGCCTCGGCTCTTGGAACTGTCCAAGACAGGCAATCTGGACCCAAGGCTAACTGCAATCCCAGTGAACTCAACACCGAACAAATAAACACGCGGTGGAGAGTGGAGAGTGGAGAAAAAAAAAATATACGTATGCGTACACACATACACACATGCGGCTCCGTGCGCTTATCGCAAGGAAAACAACATTCCCATACTTATAATTCGGGGCTGTTCCTTCGCTGTGTTGTTCTTTTTAAGCTCAAATTTATTTCGGGGCAGGGAGAAGGAAATCGGGCCAAATTTAACATGTCATAAATTACACAGTTTCGTTCCTCAGCTTGCTTTGATTAAAGGGCCAGGCTAATATATTCCATTTCCACTGGTGGTTAATAGCGATGAAGGTCTGTATTTACATAGCCTCTCCTCCCCTTCGCCTGCCGAGCACAGCCTTACAGCCTGCATCTACTCCAACTTAATGGGAGACGATAAGGAATTACACCGTACCGAAAATGGCACCGCTTTGCAAAAACATTCCCCTAATATGGACGTGCAGACACTGTAATCTACGCGTTATCCTAGACAGTTGCCTTAATTATGGAATTTGTTTATCTCCGCAGGCCTTGCGGAGTGATGGCCAGTGGTGACAATTGTTCCCTTGATTGTAATGATTGAGTGTGGGCTTGTAGAGAGGGAGACAAAGTCCATTCATATGTTGCCAATCATTTTGCTCTTTTCTTTCTCCTCTCCTCTTTCCATCTTCATCCCCTTGGTCAGTCCACGTCGCTGAGGTCGAAACCAGAAGCTCCCCATGTACACTAGTGTTTGACAGATGACAAACTTTGAAACTGAGTTTGACAGCAGTCAAATTGCTTGGAGAAATATTAAGTATCACCGGGGAGGAGGAAAGCGGAGGAGAGCGGCTCGATGGACCGGCTCCTCCGTCTGTCTCCTCCCATGAAGCTCGGCACACCGCAAGCTTGGGAGGGGGAATACAATATGCGTGCCATTTGTTTTATAACAAAGCGGTCTGTCGGCGCATTCTTTTCTAAAAAACAAAGTTAATTAAACATCAAGTCGGGAAGAAAGGCAATCAGATCCTGTAGTGAGTCACGGGCGATGTAAACTAGGGCAAGTCTCCCTTTCTGCACATTTTTCTTTCTCTCCCAAACATGAACCCACATAAGAGTCTAGAGACATGGAAACACGAATACAAACAGATACACATATGTTAGGCCTAATGTGTGACCAACATACAGAAAACAAAATGACCATTGATGAGAATGCGGACACCAAAAATTCTTTCTCCCTCACACACATAGAGAGCACGCGAGTGCAGAGAGACAATAAAACTAGACAAGCAACATCGCATTAACATCCAGCCGCACATCACAGCTTGGTCTGTTGTCTTAGTTGCTTGATTAATTTAACATTTTTCACAGACCTGCTGAAATGCTGCCAATTATAGAGCTGCAACACATCCATAAGGATATGAACTATCATTAGACTTTCATAATTATTTCCTAAACCATCGCACAACAGTGTGTATTTCCACACAAAACTGTGATGTTATAATTTACAAAGTGATAAAAAGCAAGCCAATGTAATTCAAGTGTTGATGTGAATGTGATAAATAGGCATGCTAAAAATATAAGAATACCCTATTGGGAGCTTCTGGCTTTATCTAATTAGAATATGAAGGCATATTTCCACACTGAATGTAGATATCAATGATGATTTTGATAAAAACAGAAAAACTCTGCAAATACACTTGAGCATTTTAACCCAAACCTCACAAACCTCAAGAAAAAAAAATGTGTTATGCTGTGAAGTAAAGACAATCTCAAAGGCAGACAATGCTAAGAACTGTCATCTCTGAGGAAAGCCTAGAATAAATCCTTCATCTCCAGATAGACTTGGAGGGTCAAGCTAAAAACTGTGCACTTATCACCCGCTAAATTTCATCGGCTGTTGGAGCGTCTTAGCGGTGGAAAGTGGACACCCCGTGCCAAAAATAACAACAAAAAACAGCTGGTATGTATAAAAACAACGCCTTAGACTGGTCAGAGATGACGCTGTTGCTCTGCCCCCCACCCCCACCGCACACACATTATTCTCCCAAAGAAGAAGGGCTCTCATCAGTTGTGGAAAAATAAATGTAGCAGGCTTCGAGAGATAAGACCATTGGGCCTTCTGCCCCTTCTGATTTATCATCTCTCCTATCAGTCTCTGGGGGAGAGAGAGACACTTGGAAATGGACTGTAAGCTGTGGTAATGAATTATCCCCCTGTTGGTTCTGCTGAGGACGACTGTGATGCGCTTTCTGCTGCTTATTTTCACAAAATGAGCATGAGTGCAATCAAAAAGCATATGAGGACATTTTATGGTGCTGTATGGCAGGTTGGTTGCAGACACACAGCAGGTGGTGCATTTCTCCCTTCCTCTCCCTGTCTTCTCTCATTCTCTCTCACACCCTCCCTGCATCTCTCTCTTTCATCATGGCCTCTCTTCCTCTTCTTTGCCTGTCTGTGGCGTTGTCTTTCTTCTTTCTTTCCCACTTTCTCTCTCCCCCCATCCTTTGCTACCCCTTCACTTTCCTCTATCTGTCTCTCTCTGTCTCTCTCTCTCTCTCTCTCTCTCTCTCTCTCTCTCTCTCTCCTTGCTCCTTCTTTGACAGAGGGCAGCCTATCAGCACAGGCGGTGCGTACAGCGAGGAGAGCTCTGTGCTCCGGCTCAGCTCTGAACTGAGCTGACTATGCATGAGGCACATGGCCCTCTCAGCAGGCAACGGGTAATGGAAGGGTAGGGCTGCCACAAGGCTCTCTCTCTCTCTCTCTCTCTCTCTCTCTCTCTCACACACACACAAACACACGTACAAAAGCACACACATTCATTCATTCTCTCCTTCTCTCTCACACACACACAGGCACACACTCTCTCTGTCTCTCGCTCTCACTCTCTCTCTCTCTTAGTCACACTTCCTCTTTCTCTTACTGTACACACCTATACTGTCTCTCATGCCCATTTATTTCTCTTACTATCTCTCTCTCTCCTTCTCTCTCTCACACACACACACACACACTCACAGGATGTCACCTGAGCCTCACGGCCACTTAATGACCCACTTAGTCACCGGTCACACTCACTCATCTCCCACTGGCCCTTATTATAAACACTTCTTAATCAGGTCCAGTGTGTGTATAACATTATTCAGCCATTAGGTATACCCTCTCTCTCTCTCTCTCTCTCTCTCTCTCTCTCTCTCTCTCTCTCTGCCTTGTGTCTTCTTGCTCCCTGCCTGAGACAACCTGCAGTAATGCAAAAAGTAAATTGTACATGTAGTCCTTTCAAATTGTCACACATATACACGTTCTTTGCTGGATAGAGATGTTCTGGAAAACGAAAAAAGAAGCCAATAAGATACAGCGAGAAGTCCTGGGGAGACATGCGTGTATGTGTTAAGGGAGATGGTTATGTGTGCGTGTGACCCCTGCAGGCTTTCCCCCTAAACCCCTCACTGAGCCATCCGCTCATCCATTTCCATTTCAAAGATCCTCATCCTCACCCCTCCCCAAGCCACCCCACCTTCCACCTCCCCCTGAAAATCGCTCAACATGTCCCGGTATTAGATGGATGGGAGAGGGCACGATGTTCTCCCCTCCAAAACTTCTCTGAAACCACTTAAAGACACTGTGTGGTAAATCTATTCCTGACAATGAAACACTACGCTCTCATCACTGGCCGACTTCAAAGTTGTGTTGCAAACGCACACAGCAGTCTGGCTGAATTCCTACCTCCCACTATTGGGGGGGATGGGGGATGGGGGTGATCCAGGGGGACTCTCTGGAGATGGATCTGAATAGGCTAAGAGGAAAAGAGAGTAAGAGACAGAGCAGTCTTTGTGATCTTGCCGATACTTTGCAAACTCACGTCATAAGCAGAGGCTTGGCGCTTGACTTGGACCGGAGCGGGGAATGTTTCACTCTGTTAATGACTGCATGAGCTCCATAGGGATGGATAATCATCAGCATTTTCAGTCGACAGGTCAAGATATGTTTCCCGCAATTACGGTACTATCAATCAATTTAACTCCACTATGCAGGTGTATTAATCATTTCATACTTCAGTCAACGTGCAGTTTATGTAACACTCCCCTTATAAATTCTTCAGATGCAGATGTCATTTGGCAGCACTAAGAATAGGCAGGGTGAGGCACTCGCATTTTTTTTTGCATGGACTTTTGAGTCTAACATTGGGACAGTTTTGGAACAGAGATAAAGGAAGGAGCCTTGGAGCAGAGCATTTCTCAGAGCTGGCAGCACAGTTTTCATCATGTTGTCTTCCCAAATCTCCAGCCTCACTTCAAAAGAATCCATCAGAAACTATCGGTGCCACTTCGGAAAAAAAAGAAAAAGTGTGTGTGTGTGTGTGTGTGTTTGGGGGGGGGGGATTAAAAAATGTCCATTCATTTTATTTTATTTTATTTCATTTTAGAGGCAAGACGACAGCTTTGTAGACAGATAATGCCAACACATCTTTGGAAGAAAGGATTCTATCAGAAACTGATTGAAAATCCCAAGGACCTTAGGTTTTAGGAGCCAATTACATGTTGCCCTTCTCTTGGGTTTGATCTTCTGAGGGGGTCTGGATCCAGGAGAAAGGGGAAAAAAGTCTGAGCCAAGCATGATATAAGAATCATCACCTCCCATCCAACCCATTCCGTTCCCATTTAAAAAAAAAAAGCAATTTTTAAAAACACTATATTGGTCTCAGAATTTAACCTGCATCGAATTGTGTGTGGCCTCTCTTCAGATAAGTCTTAAGGAAAGGCTAGCTCAAGCAGGCCTCAAAGAAAAGATTTTTTTTAAATTGCCTGTGCTATAAGATATAGACACTGGTTATATTTCTCTGCTATGAATCAGTCAACAATTGCAATGCCTTGATATAAGATATAATGCATTAAACAGGTATTAACATATTTTCAAGTTATTGCCTGTTTCACAACCTGTGGTTCAGCCAGTAGTTCTATCAAAAATAGCGTAGGGGAAATGCATTCCCTGATTTTGTGTCAACACACATTGGCTCTACGAAATTCAAATGACATGTCTCTGCATGCATTGGAAATTGAGATATTGTGAAAAGGAGATATTCCCCCAAAATGAGGCATATGATAC
Organism: Alosa sapidissima; assembly: GCF_018492685.1. Lineage (NCBI taxonomy): Eukaryota > Metazoa > Chordata > Actinopteri > Clupeiformes > Clupeidae > Alosa > Alosa sapidissima. Next base: position 23,708,776 of record NC_055962.1, on the reverse strand, counting down.
CAGAATGAAAGAAGAAAAGAAGCCTTTGATGTTTTTTGGGGACCCGTGTGAAATAAATAAATAAAATTGTTCTGCCGCCTCTGAATTCCGACTACTTTCGGAGGTATTATGATTGCTCCTGGGCTCTCATTTGCAATGTGCGGTGGGCTGCACACCAGAATTTAGAGTTGAAAGGATGAGAGACAGGGACGAGACAGGTAGAAATCATGGCCTATAAAATGTGTGGGCAGCAGGGAACTTTACACTGTAAAGTTACACTATAATGTTGGGAAGTTGGGAATTCTTACACATATTTTTGTAATATTGCTCAAGTATGCACAAAACACGGAACATAGTGAAGTCTTGTGAATAACGAGCATTAGCTAATAAATCATATCTAGCGATGGTACATTTGCATGTTGACAGTTCAAGAGGATAAACTATTTGGATGCTGTTTGGGTTACAATAATTAGGTGACCTTTCCAAGTTCATCTGATTTGTTCTCTGGAAAGGTTTACCATATGCTTAGCATACTGAAGGTTAATGACAGCTCAACATTTTTCCCCCAGAGTTAAAAAAAGTTATTTCCCCACAACCTGTATGTGATTAATGGTCATTTTTCTCAGAGGTAGTATATAAATAAATAAAATGAGCTTTTTGTCAGGTGGTTAAGTGCAAAGAAAAATGATGGCAGCCAAACCTCTTTGTGTGAAAGTAGACCACCAACACCCCCTTCTCTTTCACACACACACACACACACACACACACACACACACACACACACACACACACACACACACACACACACCCAGACTAATTAATAGTACTGATCCGTCCTCTAAAACTGAGGATTATCAGCTTTTCAACAGTGCCCAAAAACTCATTACGTTCCTCATAGTTTGATGAGAGTGGTGGGGGACGTTCTTTCCACGTTTCCCCAGTCCAATAATCCTGTGTTTCTCAAGAGGAGCAGTCGTCGCTGTAGGTAATGCGAGAAGAGGAGGGAGGACAGGTGTGCTGGAGATGCAGTTGTCGGCGAACAGCCCACGACACAGGAACAGGGAGAGGGAAGCAGATGTTCACCGTGTGACGGCAACTCCTTGTTTATCTGCTGACGCTCTGCGAGCAGCTTGAACCGGCTTCGGTTGCCGTCACTGAGGAAAAGGGTTGCCAGATACTCAGCGGGTAAAATCCCCCTCCTCCCTCCCTCCCACCTTCCTTCGCACACTACCACTGGCACCTCCACAACACCGCCACTGAATCTCCCTACACGGCACATGCAATCATAATACCCAGGGATTTTTGTTGTGTGTTTAGGCGGGCTCTTTTTCACAATAATATGTTGCTTTCATGTAAATCCTATCAAAGGCGGCTCATTGTCCCTGCTATGAAATGTAATGAAAGGAACTGTGGCACTGTTCCATCTGGCTATTATGAGACGGCATGGTCACAGGGTGAGCCCTCTAACCTGGTGCTGGGCTGGAGGATGCACCTCTGAATGCATTTACACCGCCCTGGAGAGGCCAAAGAGAGATGTGGCCTCCTCTGTGCAGTCCATAATTGCTATCCTCCTGCTTTTCAGAAGCTTTCACCGTGAGGAGAGGACTACAGTGGCGGTGGCACAACTGTAAATGATATACAGTTGAAGAAAAGAGAGACAAAGGCCCAGAGTGACACATGCACACAGCAGTCCATATATTACTGTGCTCATGGAGGTGCAGATAGAATCCTAAACCACGCACTACACACTAGGATACTCCCTCTCCCTCTCTCTCTCTCTCACACACACACACACACACACACACACACACACAGACACTCACAATGCTTGAAGTGGAGAAAAAAATGCCGGTACTCATCATTCACATGTATTGTCCAGTGTATTGATATCAGTGAATGTATCAGCTGTTATTGAGACATCAAATAAGCAATTATATTCTTAATTATATAATTACAGATGACGTGCCTGATGCTTAGCCATTAAACGTGAAATGGTATGGAAGAATATTAGAATCAAATGTTTTGTACGTGTGTATCACGTTTTGAAACTGTAGAAATTGTTTGTAACTGTAAAAATGATCTGTACAAGTAATTGTCGATATTACAAATATACCCTACACTTACAAATCTATTCTACGGGTACGGATCGGATTTACAAATACAAATCATCCTACAGTTACAAATATTTTACCATTACAATTCTACTAATTCTATATTCTACAATTACAAATCAATTTTCTACGCACAAAAAGTTGTCCTACAGTTACAAATCTTTTCTCCAGGTGCACAGACTTTTGCACCACCTTAGGGATGAGAAGTGTCTCGTATGTATTGTGTGTATCAGGATTTGTAACTGTAAAACTGATTTGTGATTTAACAGAAAAATAATACAAATGATTTTTAGTATTACTCATATGTCTTTAACTTATAAATATATTCCACAGGTACTAAACCTTCCACAGTTGCTGTCTTTCAATTACGAACCTATTCTGCCATTACAAAATCTCTGCCGTTGGCACAAGTAACATTTTTTTGAGTACTTTTGAGACTGTTCTGGCGCTTTCTGTTGAAAGGCCAATGGCGATGCTCAGGTTTGGCTAGCCAATCAGGAATCTAATTTCACTAACCAATTACAGAGTCAGGAGGTAGCGCACCGCACCCCACGTGGGTTGAAGAGGATTGATTGTCAGAAGAACTCTAGGATGTTAGGCTCACAATGGTGCACACGGGAGAAACGCTGGCAGAACGATATACTGTAGCTTACATGGGATTAATGCAACACTGAAATATGGAATTTTTGCTTTCAGTCTTGTATGTTAAGCTTAGGTCACTAGCCTATGGTTTTACTTTTTGATAGCTACATGTAGGTTATTTTGCTCATCGCTACAGTATAAAGGTCCACATTAAATGACACTGGCCAGCTTTTGGGAGAAAAAAGGACATCATTTCGTCCAGAAAACATTCAACATGATGTGGATGGTCATAGTACGCTTGAGAGCTAAGTTAACAGATCAGTCGACTAAAGAGAGAAGTTTCAGTCATCATGACAGCATCACAGACCATCATGGAGTTTACGTGCACAGCGCAAGCACAACACGACACCAACACAACCCCCGTTGGTACACGTTGGTTGGGAATTTAGTCAGGACACCAGGGAACGCCCAACTCTTTGCGTGCCATGGTATCTTTAATGACCACCGTGAGTCAGGATCTTGGTTTACCGTCTCAACAGTATCTTCTACAGCACAGTGTCCCTGTCACTGCACTGTGGTATCGGGATTGATCTTTGGCTTGAGAGAAAAGGGCCACCTACTAGCCAACTGACCAACACCACTTCCAGCAGCAACTGAATATTCCAAGGAGGTCTCCCATCCACGTACTAACCAAGCCCACACCTGCTTAGCTTCAGTAATTCAGCAGAGACACGGTATGCGTTGGTCTGGCTTCTTCTTAGGTTATTATGTGTGATGTGAATTGCAGAAGGTAGAGGATAATTCCAAAACATTATGGTATTCTAACACTCTATACATGACCTTGGACACCTATGTTTCCAACACGTTCAGGCGCAAGCTTAGCATAATGGCAGTAAAGGAGAAAGGAAATTGGATAATTTCCTCCCAAGCTGAGCGGCAGGCAGTAAACACAGTGGGGTTCATCCAACAACAGTGGCATGTAATGATGATGTAGTCTGCACCCTCATTAAAGATGCAACATGGCTAAGAGAGAGGGAGAGATAGAACATAGAGAGAGAAAGAGAGAGGGAGAGATAGAACATAGAGAGAGAGAGAGATAGAGAGAGGGGTGTTTCTTGTAAGAGGTCTCACAACTCATTCAGCTGGTATCTTCAGCCTTTGTGTCTTGAATCCAAGCTTCAATTGTCATGTTTTCATTGTATTTTTTCATCCTCACACAGGACACCCAATTTCAGATCAAGCTCTGAGTCCCATTGGCCCCCTCTGAACAAACGCCAGACAGCAGAGAGAGAGAGATAGAGAGAGAGAGAAAGAGAGAGAGGATAAAAAAATTAGAAAAAAATCAATCATTAGACAGTATTATTTATTGATGTAAAATGACCCAGTTTTCAGTATTAAATTTTATAACAAGCAAGAAGCCAAAACACAATGTCTCCTCCTCTCTGAAGTGCCTTTGACATGAAATATTAGACGTAAGAACAATGTATCGTTGCGTGCAATGCGTGGACATCTGATCAGCAGGGGCCCTTTGGAAGCATGCTGTTGGCAGACATTTTTGGGGATATATATATTTTTTTGCACATGTGTGCCGCCAACCACAGGAAGCATGGAAAAGGAATCGAGCATTTCACCAAATGAAAAAGCACACAGTTGTGTGACAAGATGTTTTATTTTCCACATTAATATTCGCCTGGTCTTATATTTCCCACCGTACTTTCATACTCGTCTCACGGCGTTTGTCAGGTCGACCTGCTGCTCGATGCTACATAAACTATTCTCTTCACGGTCGGGACAGGAGCATGTGTTTCCCCGAATATGCTAATACAAAATGTATCAAGCCAGGGCCTGCATTTATTTTATTTCCTCCCTTAAACTTTTGGAGCACTTCCACGCGCTATTTCACAGGCATCTAGTTGAAGAGTTATGTTACATTAATGGTGATCTATTAAACATAAGATTCCTCCCTCTCAACACTCTCAACTCAAAATCTCAAAGAAAGAGGCATCTCTGTGAACAGCCAGCATCATTACACTCCGGTCCCATCCTTTAGATCAGGTTTCGGATGTCAGAAAGAGAGAGAGAGAGAAAGATGACGAACTTGGAACTCCCCAGCAGCTATGCAATTTTGATACTTTTAGAAGCCAATTACAGTACTCATTTCATAGTGAAAGTAGCAGCAGGACTGAAAAAAGAAGAGGAAGCAATGGTAGTTGGTGTTCCATGGTGACTCTGAGGTGGCACATTAGCTGCAGGGAAGCGCAGTAAATATACATATTTGAATTTGCATCGTGAATCCTCCACGGGAGTGCTGTCAGGGAGTGCAACTCTGCGTGCTTGCAGACTCTCAGTCTTGGGATCCCCGGCAGACTACACACACACACACACACACACACACACACACACACACAGCTCTGGGCCACACAGGAGCAAAGCGAGGCGATTTTCGGCATAATCTGCAGCAACCAGATCGGCTCACTTAATCTCTACCAGTTCATTGTTATCCGTCAGTATGCTGTGCCACTGTAAAACTTTTCCCTCGCTCTAGCTTTCTATCCCTCCTTTTTTCCTAACGCCTTCTCTCTCTCTTTCTCTGCCTGTCTGTAGGAATTCTAATACTTTGCTCAAACTTGGCCCAACTACAGTCGCACGATCCAGGGCGCTAGAGCTCCGTCTCCAAAGTGGCTTTGCAGAGCTCTGGCCCCAAGGGACGGAGTGTACGTTCACACCTGGCACGCCGTTCCACCCGTAAACACACGTGCATGCATGCAGGGAGGTCTCCAGAACGGTGCGCAATTAATTCCTCCTCATTGCAAACCTTTCCAGGTTCCAAGCCCACAGCAGCCAGAGCATTTGAGTAAGAAGAGAGAGAGAGAGAGAGAGAGAGAGAGAGAGAGAGAGAGAGAGAGAGAGAGAGAGAGAGAGAAAGAGGGGGGTGGGGGATCCACATATTTACAGCCCCATGCAACAGGTCAATTCAATGAATGTCATTGAGCCGTGCAGCAAAGCAAGGCAACACTCTCTATCCAGTGCAGAGATTCCAATGATCTGCTTCATGTGCTAAAGGGAGATTTAAAATGTGGATGGACCCGGGAGTGTTATAACACTATAGAATCATAATCCCTCTTGCTTTGGTCTGCTAACATGAGTTGAGTTAGTGGAAAATAAACCCTCAATGTCAGACTGCAGCAATTACCGGCAGAGCACCGAAGCACCGCCATAAAACAATGGTAACTCAGTTTGGAAAAATATTTAGGGAAATTTTCAAGGAGGGGTAATTAGAATGGATTGCTTCACTACCAGTCATAATGGTATAATTACATGCTAATTAATTGTGTGTGCTGCTTATCCGTGGTAAATGTTTACCTGGCTCTGGGTTCAAGTGGAGTTGAAAATATAATTGTACTCGGGAGACGTATGGCCCTGGCAAGCACACAGCGCCCACTGTCTTGGGGAAAATTCAATCACAGTGTCTGCAATAAGTAAATCTCAGCTTGTTAGGGGAGCAAGAACATATATAGACACGATGCCCCAGATGTCATAACGAGGGAAGGACCTCTAGTCAAACAGAGGGGTGTGGAGACAAGGGTAGAGGTCCCCAAATCTGTCTGACCAAATCAAAGCAGTTAAGTCCAAGGCATATGTTTCACCGATACTAAGAGAAGGCTTATAACTGTAAATAATAAGGACTAAAAACCAAACAACATTTCAGTTCGTTCTGAGCAAAACATTATTTCTTTGTTCCCGTCCCAGTGTCCCAAGGCCTCTTCTCTAAATGGTAACCGTTTAGAGCGCTAATCTGGATAATAATGTTCCTTTTAAAAATGAAATTTCCTGACCAATTGATAGCAGGTAGCACATTAGATATCAAGGTTAACTGTTAAAAACACTGTGCCTGAACTCAGGCATGGGTCAAGATTTGAAAGTGGACTATGTAATATGAAATCTTCAAAAATGTCTGATAGCCTAACTTCAGACATAGACATTTTTCTTGCTTTAAGTGCTGTAGAAGCTAGATGAACTAGACCTAGATATTTTCTTAGTGTCTCTGGTATGTTACTTCACACAGTGTGTCAGTAATTTAGGTGACATATTTGGAAAAGGCAGTCAGGTGGCTTTTCAAATCTATGGACTTTTGAATAATATTACAATAAATTAATAAAAATATATAACAAAAGTTAATTAAAACAATAAATATTGGGTTACACTTTACTTGAAGGTATCTACATAAGAGTGACATGACACTGTCATAAAAAATATAAACGTCATACTCATAAACATTTATGACTTTTGCTTTTGTCATTAAGTGTCATTCGGATTTTGTCATGACAATTTAGGGTTAGGGTTCATGTGTTCATGACAGTGTCATGTCACCCTTATGTAGATACCTTCAAGTAAAGTGTTACCAAATATTGTTAGTAATTGGTTATCTAAAATTGAGAATAGCGTTCTCGCTCTAAAACAAGTTCAATTGGTTTTGTTTCCGTTTTAGGTTATGTTGATCCAAAAATGTTTCATTTTTTGTTCAAAAGGTTTTACTTTTTTCAAAAGTTCTTTAAACCATTTCTAATAATGCAGGAATTACATTACTATGTGTATCTTCCAAGGAAATACATTCAGGCAGTATTTTTTTTATAAACAAATGTTTTTCTCCAGAACTCCAGATCTAAAAATTACTTTCAGTTGTCATAGGTTTTGAGAGAAATAAATAGTCATATATGTTGTATATCTGAAAACGCTTACATACTGTCAAAAAATAACAACCTTCCACATCACTTCAGTACGTAAAAGAGTAAAAAACTGCACTGCAACACCTAGTTTTTCCCGAGCATACAAAATGCAAAAACATCATATTTACTTAAATGACCTATCTTGTTTACAATGGGGTTTGTTTGTGCACATTGAGAATTTACGGGAACTGATAAACCATGCGCCCTGACCTTGCAGAGTAAAATGGAACCCACCCGTAAAAGTCTTGCACAGAATTTGATATGCACAAAAGCACGCAAAGCCCTGAGACAAAGGGGAGTCAGAGAGAAAAAGAATGAGCCTCTAAAACTTGTCTGTCAATGCACATTCCGGCTCCTCATCAGTTTCATCCACCCAAAACCTTCAGACCACATCCTCTCGACCCCGAGTGCACAATGTTGCTTTTTCAGGCAAGGGCTATTGAGTGTGTGTATGTGGAGGTAGGGGGGTGCTGCAAGCACATGGCATCCGCCCTGGCGGGTGTTAGCCTACGGGAGACGACGACATCCAACGAAGCACCGGTGTCTTCAGAGCAGAAGGCGGAGGAGGAGACTGCTGGTCACAGGCGACCACCAAACACCTCATCATTCGAGCCTTCAATTTGATTAATGGGCCGGGCCTCGCAGGGTTAAACAACCGCAACGGCTGCCATTTATTGGCTTCAAATGTGTTTGTTGACAACTTGTCCGGGACACACTTAACATTTCATCCAGCGGGGAGGAGGCTGCCGCCGCAGCTACCAAGGGCCACGAGGTCAGGTTATTACATTACCATCTGTTAACAATGCCGCTCCTCTGACAGAGAAGCGCTTATCACACAGAGGGGCCGCTGTGACGCATCGTCTGGGTCACATTAGGCATGTGATGGTCCGAGGCCAATCGGAAGCCAGGAATGTTTGTTGAAGAGTAATTGAAAACACATGGGTGCCTAACCCAAAGGGAACACACCCTAAAATGTGTATCTAAAAATGATCATTCCACCATATAGAATGTCAGGGATAGGTCTGATGGTAAGACTACATTTTCATCACATTTTTTTATTTATTTATATATTTTCTGAATAAATGACGAAATTGTATAGTGTCATGACAGCACAAAGCTTCCTATTAGTTGGTGCATAATGTTGGATATTTACAGCACACTGGGTCTATCAGCTAAGCGCAAGCTTCTTCTCTGATTTATGAAGGTGCTTGTTGTATTGATTTAACTATTCATAATGTCCAGAGGGTTTAGTGCAAACACTGTGGTTTTGCTAAACATGTCCAGGTCCTCAATAGGCCTCTAAATGTTGAAGACAGGCAAACATCGTATTTATGTGTTGGCATACAAGTATATAGCTCCAATGAGAAATAACAGAAGTCATTCAATTTTTATTTGATTCAATCACCCTACATATCAGAAGCAGGCGTAGCGGACTAATCTGAGTAAGACTTCCTGTATTGATACATAGATAAAAAGGCTAGTGATATTTCATTGCCGAGTGATGGCGGATTGGCATGGACAACGACCTGGAAGTGGGGTCTGTGCGCAAGCATTTTTACGTGCCAACAACAAAACAAAATTGCCTAAATAACGTGTATGCAATAAGAATTTAATTACAGAATCACAATGAAGATGGTAAACACAGTCAGGAAACAAAAAAAACTTGTAAACAAGAGGCCAAGGAGGCCTTGTGGACTGGCCTATTTATCACCCCCTGCAGTAAACAGTCATTTACAGTTTTATGTGCAAAGACTTTGATGAGACTAATTTTATTCCTGCCTCTGCTAAGTGAACAATAAATTGGCCCATGGATTTATATCACTCGCCTGCATCCCAAAGGGTTTGCACAGCCTCAGCACAATATTGTTCAGTATAGCACAAGTGCCACTCTTAAGAGTAGCCAGAATCGTTGTTTTGCCTCACTCACATATTACTTGTCTTGTGGATTGCCTTTGCTGAGGCTGCTTTGAAGGCTGATCACATCTGATCTCATACAGTATAATATACAGCTGTTTTTAGCAAAAACTGAGAGGAGAGGTGCTTCAAATGCGTGTAGCCATATAAACCCGCTTTTAGACCTGTGGAGGATCTGAGCAGAGATGGTTCCTCCAAACAATTGCAGTGCAAAATTAAGACCTTATTCAGTGCTTGGTCTACTGGGGCCTACCTATAGGCAATAGAGTAAAAATTACAGACCCGCAGAGGAGTGAATCATTGCATTATTACCAGTGTTTATCAGACTTGATTACTTCAGAGACACCCTAAGGTTTCTGAGCTGTGTAATGAAAGCTATCATGAATAGAAGTAATGGTTGCCACAAGTACAATATTGATTGGGCGAATGCATGTAACGAAGCAACTGAGACAAAGTATATTCCAATCCTGACTAATTAATAAAACACCCCAAACTAGTGAGGAGGATTTGGAAGTGTAAGGTTACCCTTCACACTTCCTCTTACTTGTTTTCTTAGTGGGGTGTGCATTTTGTTTATAAGCATATGTCTATGCCAGTTGGAAGGGCAGTGACTCATTCTCTAAGTAGCGTGTCGATTTTATGCACGGTGGCAAATTCAAATTTTGACAGCATGGCAGACACCCCCCCCCCCCCCAACCACTAGCACCCCTACTCCTCTTTGCCAGGTGACACGGAATGAGAACTAATCCCTACATTTGCACTTATTTAGACCCAAGGTGAGGCCTCTGACATTTGCTGCTGATTAAGAATTTCGCCAGGTTTCCCCTTTGTGTCGTGTCAACCGCTCTGACATTGCATTAGGCCATTTCATTATCATTCAGTCACATCTAATAAGGACCCTTGCCTGAAACCTGGTGAGGGGCATTAAGCTTTGTAATGTATGGGTAGCAAAAAAGAGAAAGGGATCCAGGTCCTAACTGCTAGATACGTGTGACTGGGCTCCTAGCCCAGAACAAATTGCATTAATGTCACATTATGTCTCTGGTATGCATGAATTAAGCACTCACTGGGACTTTCATTCTGTTTTATCATTTTTAGGTAAAGGTGCAGAGACATATCCATTTGAAGCTCCCTTGCCATTCTATTTGCATTGCAAAGCAGCACAAATTAGACATTTGGCTAAGGAAAGGCTGGCACCAACAGAAAGTTCAGTGAAGACATTTATGGAGATTTTGGAAAAGTGGCGAGACCTCATTTTGTACAGAAGTGCTTAGATGCTACATTTCATGTCTTCTATAGGTGAAGGTGTGAGGGTACTCATACAAATGGATAATTTAGAGATAAAAAAATGGGCAATGTTTAAGACCACAACATTGTCTACATACTCAATTCAGGTTCAGATGTCAAACACGCATATATTCTGCCAGATGCAACACATATCTGTATTAACAGAAGGGAAATCATACATTCCTGTTCCTCCTGTGCTTCCCTCTCTCCTTCACATTCTCCTATCCCTCACACACCCATGCTGGGTCTTCTCAATGCATACTCAGCTGGGCCTGTAGGCACTGGTCAAAACTGGAATGCCAAAAACCACAGTGTTAACGTAAGCATATGTCGTTATTGTGGTCTAAATTCAACAGTACAGTAGGCCTATGTTACAGAGCACTTAACTAGTGATAAGTATGATGACAAACTTGAGCTAAAGTCATCAGCATTGAGTAACTTTAACACTAGAGTTGGCTTAAATATTCTCTGAATGGTGTTTAACGGAACACTAATGCTAATTTTACACTGAAAGTTTCACAAGTAAAATAATATTATACTTCACATCGATCTAAAGGAGCTCTTAAGTCTTCCCCACTACAGGCCTAGAACTGCTTCAAGTCAAGAGTAGCCTAACCCCTTTCTCAGGGATGGTATGGTATGGTATTTATGATACGAAAATAGTATTTTGCAATTTGTATTTTATTAGGTTGAAGAAAATGGCTGCATATTTTGTATCAAAATACTCTATAGATGTGTATTTTTGTTGGTAAAACCAATACTTTTGGTGATGTGATGACATCATAAAAGTGCAAAACAATGAATGTAGCCTCATTCTTAAGTCATTATTTTAAGGTAATAGAAACTGCATTGGGTTGCTTTAAGCCCACATTATGTTGTTCAGTGGTTAGTTTGTACCACTTGACAAGTTCAGTTGTGACTATTTCTGATACAGTATTTATTTAGGCTATGAGATGTAACAGGCAGGTCAGCATAGTTGATCTGTTGACTGTTTGCAGATTTATGACATGTCTTGTAGGCAGAGAAAGGCTGTTGCTCTAAAACACTGTCCAATTAATCAAGAGATTCAGTGTACTGATGAAGTAATAGATTTAATAGACAGATACTGTATGGAAGGTTTGCAAAGTGATTTCATGCTCCCTTTACAGAGTATTTTTAGTATTTTGAAAATACAAAAATACAGTATTTTATTTTGATACATGGCGTGGCTACTGTAGTTTGTAGATTATTTTGATACACTTAAAATGAGGGCATTTGATATTTTATTTTAAAATACATTTTGATGCATTGTTGCCCATTCCTACCCCTTCCTCCATCTGCTTAATGTCAGCACAGACTACACTGTTTGTATTGGAGCCCTTTAGTATGGTATTGCATCGGGTGGGTCTGCACTTGATGTGTAAGCCTATTCGTGCTTCCGCAGAGTTACAAATATTGCTGTTAGCATGGGATGAGAAAACAGAAGAAGGAAAAAAATGACAAAAACAACTATGTGTCCCCAGGTATGTTATTACCACAAAGCCGATATGCAGTACAGTAATAGGTGTGACAAGAAAGGAGATGACGAACTCTCATTATATTTTGGGAGAACAAAAGTTGGTAGTCAAGGCAGCTGGTTTTGAGGGTTTTTTGGTACGTGCAGGAACAAAGAAAGCCATGCGTACCCTGCTCCGTAATGCCGCAATAAGGAGCCAAAGCACAAAGAAGCTATTCTTAGCCACCCTCTCACAGGTGTCATGGAGATTAGAGCAAACGAGGACATGACTATGATGGTTTGGCTGATCATGTGTTGTGAAGAATGAACAACAAACAAGAGAAAACCCAACAAAATAGCGGGTCTTTGGACACAGTCCATAGACCCACTCCTTGAAGATACAAGGATACAAGGATACAAGAAAGTTTATTGTCAAATGCATATAGTTACTGGATGTAAGAAATGCAGTGAAATTATGTCTGGTGTCAGCCTATTTGTGCATTTATGGGGGGGGGGGGGTCAAGATGAAGTGGCAAGGGCTGCATAAGAAAGGTGGGGGAGGATTGGGGGGGGGGCACCAACAAGGAGCACCCAAGAGCAACAGGGGCAAGGAAAAACTCCCTTACCAAGGACGAAACCTTGGGCAGATCCACGGCTCAAGGGGCTAACCCAACTGCCAGGGGTCTTGGTGTGTGTGTTGGGGGGATGACAATGTGCTGTGTATTGTGTCATGTGAGATTCATACTGCATCATTAACACAGCTGCTTTTCAAAAGATGTCTAATGGTCTCAGATGCCACATGGATGTGTCAGAGAGAGTCACAAGCATCAGGCAATGTGATTGTGACAGCACTATATACTTGGAAAAGACAGAGGCCTAATGCACAAGGCATGACCTTAAGCCTCTAAGGTATCACAGTAAATCTAAATGTTCAAGGCACTGTCACCCCAAGCATCTCGTTTGGGAACAAGCATCTGAAATCAGATGTTGTCACTACAAGAGCCTTTTGTTGTGTTCTAAATGCCACAGCGCACTAACAAAGTTATATACAGAGCTCATCTTTGCCGTCTTAGCTGTTACTTTTAGAGGGGTGGAATGCATAAAGAATTCACTGTGATACATGAACAAAGTCCTTGGCTGGACCATCTGTCACGTATTCTACATATTCTTCACTGAAGTGTCTGAGATCAGCCATGAATCTGTTATAAGCACAGCAATCGTGTGAGAAGAAATGATTAAGAAGAAAAGAAAGGATGAAAGGACAAGTGCTCATGACACGTCTGAATAGAAAAGAAAGAAAAGTTGATCATTGATGATGATGAGAGGTGTTTCTGGATGAGATAAGTGTTCAAGACTTTAAGCTTCAAAGATTTCACAGTAAATTAAAATGTTCAAGGCACAGTTACTTAGAGTCTTAGACCTCTCTTCTGAGACCACCTACTCTCCCAACCCTCTACCAGGTCTACGTCTACTCACACCTTCTCTGCTCATCTTTACCTCTGCTCCTCGCACTGTGACCTTTGTACTTAGCACTTACTGGACTACCAGGTAGTACTGAAGCTTGAGTGTTGTTTTTCACTTAGTAAGTAAGTTAGTAATGGATAAAAGTGCCAAATGAGGATGTGTAAATTAATATTAACACATTGCACATCTATAACAGAGGGAGAGCAAAGATAGTCTCACTGCCAGATGCAGATTGCACAAGACCTAACCATGTTTCATCGCTGCTTTGTCTCTCCTAACATTGTTGACCTTCCCTGCAAACGCCATGTCATGACCTCAAGATTCAGCTGAATAAACATGATTTTCCTGTCTGCATATTATCAGATCTCTTTGTCCACATCAGCACTAGAGGAGGGGAAAAAGAGTGCCTTGGCAAAGAGAAGAAGCCTGTGTTATTTCTCATAAAAACCGAGGTGTCAGTCCTTTGATAAATTATGAAGGGGGCTTTCAAAAGAAAAAGCCAGCAGACCATTGGCGCGTCAATATCCGGCAAGGCAAGGCTCCCTGTGTTTTCCGCCGAGCCATACGCAAACAGAGCCTCGCAAGCCAACCTGCGCGAGCACCAGAGGTCTTTCATTTCCCCTGTCACCCCTCACATCACTCGTCACACTCATTTTCGTGGCGCATTAACTCAATGTCAGCCACGTCTGTAGGAAGATTTGAGCATTTCCTCCGACTCTAAATTGGTCATAGCTATGATAAATATGCAAGGGAATCCTTTCTCACATTTGCTTATGCTCAGGCAACAACAAATGGGAACAAATTCAGTAAATTGTCATAACAGTGGATAGTGCTTGGCCATTATACTTCACAATGTTGATCAAAGGGAAAAGCTGGGGCATTACTATGGCTCGAATTAAAAGGGTATGACAAAGCATAGCAGCATAATTAAGAGATGTCATTGCCAAATCAGACAAACATAGACGACAAAAAAAACATTTCACTGGTAAATAACAATGCTTAGCCATTCACTAAACCTTTGAACAAATAGAATTAGCAGGTGACACTAACAGGTGAACAACAGGATATTATGATCCACCACACTAAGCAATCTTCCATGAGACAAATAGTATTTAAATATTATTTTTTTTAAAAAGCAACAGAGAAATTTAAACAATATAATTCTTGCCACAATGCACACTGTACACCTCTCATACACCTTTATTTGCATAACAAATCCCCAGGAAAAAATCCTCTTACACTCTTATTTCTTGGAAAAGTACACGTATATGCAAATTACAGTTTCTGCAAACATAGTCATCCGAATATACATACACCCTGGGAGACAAATACACACACACACACACACACACACACACACACGCCGTAAAATCCTTTTTGTACAGTCTGTTGAGGCTGATTAATTCACAAAACTACAATTATAAAAAATAGAATAGAAATAACAAGAGACTGAGGTTTTGTGCATGAAAGGGCAAAGCTGACTTGCATCAAATTAAGTCCCATACATCAGTGGGCGCCTGGCAACGGCCTTGTGTTGCTCAGCTCCATCTCATTGCTCACTTGGTTCTGTGGAGAGGTGATTGAACATGCAAACAGGACACTGTGCCAAGAGTTCAGAAGTTATCGTCACAGTTGAAGACTGAGGCAGTGACCACCGGCACTGTGCAGAAAAGATGCCATTTTGCCTTTTAACAAAAGACAGCCAAGGGTTTAGCAATTTCTGAGTGATCATGTTTTTTGAGTGGCCATTATTCAACATCAGTCTATTCCATTATCTCTTGAAAATTAATGGCAATTTCTCTTTCCATTACACTTTAGTGTAGCAGGTAAGAGGTGGGGGCTGGGTTTGGGGGTTAGATAGTAATGCGACAAAAACAGTATAAGAACAGTATTGGAAGTCTTGTAAGATGATTTATTGATTTTATTTTTATTTTTTTATTTAAAAAAAAAACATGCAGGGTAATTTAATAAACTAGCCAATCCCCTGGCCCCATAAATTCATTTTACAGTATACTGTGGTGGTCTGCAGTTCACAGGGAGAGTTATCCGAGAGGTTATGTTGGAATGGAAGAGACGGCTTTGGAATTAATTTCTACCTTGTGTTTTACCAACACTATGTTCCTCTTCCGAGCATTCCCTCACAACTCACAAATACCCAAGGCATTGCGCTGACTATGGAATCCATGCAGCAATTCTGAATTTTAATGAGTAAAATTTAATGATAATGTGTAAACAGAGACTGTAAATAATGAGGAAGAAAAGTAACAAATCTTTGCTCTTTTCTTAACCAAACCAGATTTTTACATAACAAGCGTATAGGCAAGAGCTACTCATACATTTGTCTATGATTGTAATTTCCGCATAGGAGAATACTTCCTGACATGGAGGCACCCTCTTCTTAGTTCACAGAACAGGTTCCTAAAACAATCACGAATTCTACAGCGCAACACACATCGTCTGCCTTGACATACATAATTGAAGGAGAAAAACAACAAAAATCTCTTGTTTCTTTGAGCAGGTGCTTTGAACTACACAACACACAAAGAGAGAGTGTGTGTGTGTGTGAGTGTGTGTGTGTGTGTGTGTGTGTGTGTGCACTGCATAGGCCACACTATACTGTAATTATAATTACCAACCCAGCACACAGTCATGAACAAGTGGGAGTTATATTTGGCATACAGTAATAATCACGAATGAAGGCAAAAAAACATCCACTGTGAGCATAAATTACGTACAGTATATGGACATAAAGTAATTCCAGTAATGTGGTATAGAACATGTTTTTAGTTAAATAAACCCTCGTGAGCTTGTTTTCCAGATAAAGATGGTGGATTATGAAGAACGTTTAATTGAATTAGAAGTCATGCAGTGTCTTCAGGGACTGGTTCCAACCACTGAAATGTAATGGGCCAACAAAGTGCATATTGGGGAGCGCTCAAATGTTGTTTAGCATCTGCAATAAAACTGCAGAGCCTTGGAACCACACTTTGTATAAAAGCCCGTAACCACACCGAACCTTGTACCCAGGGAGCTATTTTTAGTCTGCCTCTGTCTGACCTGTATTCTTCTGGGTGGTACAGAGTGATGTGCCCCACTAGGGATTTCTGTGTTGACACGCACACACACACACATTATCAGATTTATTTCTGTACCACACCTACTTCTAGGCTAAATATAGAGATATTTACCAGGACAAAAACACAGGGCTAGGCAGCCTCCCAGTACCATGTCCATGATGCTGAATATCAAAACTCTACACATTCTTATTCTCAGCTCATGCCCTGAGAGGAAAGACTCTCATAAATATACAGTGTGACTGTGTAATACTTGTATGATAAAATGTGCATGCCAGGAGACCAATTATCTGTAAAACATGTGGCCGCACTTACAACAAGTAAATAAATAGATAATCCAAGAGAACAGAGGTTGTATCTGCTAACCAAATTGGATTTCTGATCATTATAAATATGTAAAGTTGTTTTGTGTCGCTTTGCAAAACAAAAACAGCTTCCCCATTATTTGTCTGCTTTTTGACACCCTCTGTAAATTGCACTTCATTACAAACACAGCTTTAACTGGACAATATATGCTCTCAACTTTCAGGCACATGTTAAAAAAAAAAGAATATCCTAAAAATTAACAGCCTGGAAAACACTATGCCAATAAAAATGTCTCCTTATTATGAGTAAAGGTGGCTGGCACCATCAGCTGCTTGTAAAAAAATATATTGATACATCATTCCTGAGGTACATCAGCACCACTGAACCACTCTAGGGAACAAGGCATCCTTGTGAGATGCACAGCCACCATGTTGAGGAGGAAGATGATGATGATGATGATGTGCTCCTGCAGTGGACATCTCACATTTTTTTCCCCTGGGCCCTTCCACGCTGACCTGCACCGAGTGCCGCAGGACCTGCTGACTTGCCGACTTTTATGGGTGGCACGGCATGCCAGGCCGTATTGAGTGACTGGGGAATGCATGCCAATGGCACTCAGCTTGACTGACAAGGGGCTGTGTCGGCGAGCTGCAGACGGCACCAGAGGAGCTCTGTGGCGGCGAATGCGAATCATGGGGGATGTCCATTTCAATCTGTGCCTGTTCCTAGGCAGGTGGAGGCCTGCTTACATTACCAACGGGCCAAGAGAAGGGGGGTGGAGGACAATGGAGACGGAGCAGGCTGCACACTCACCAGACAACAAGAAGTGGACTTTACTTTGACATGTTGTCTTTATCATCTCCGCTTGTTTGAGTGTTTTAAAAACAATCTTCCGAACACAATGCCAATCTATTGTACTTCCCTTGACGGGATCATTTATTTGTGTTCGGAGGGATTTGATGACAGGATGCTGGTATTGTTAGAGGCATCCTTATTGTCAGTTCAGATATGAGAGCTCCAACCAGATGTTATTATGGGGGGCGGAATAAATGGTTATCATCTGCATCATAGCACTGATATAGTAGGAGCGAACCATGTCGTGACAGTTGAGTGCAGCTTGGCAGCGGTTCATGTATAGCCAGATAGTCCCAATGGGGGGTGAGCAGCTTTCCTGTTGATAGGAGGCATGCATCCACAAATATCAAGGAAGTGTGCGGCTTTCCTGTTTATGTGACATGGCTTAGGGCTGTCTGTCTGCATGATCAGAGAGAGAGAGAGAGAGAGAGAGAGACAGAGAAAGAGAGAAACTCCAGGAGGTGGGGGTGGCTAGACATGCTAAGCTGACATGCTAACGAGCATGGCCCCATGTAAACTGAAGTCAGATTAAACAAGTGTGCAAATGGGAAGGACTTTATATTTCAGTGTGCCAGATCCAAAACGCTCGGCGCTGCTCTGACCCAAGCTCTTAACTCTGACATTGATATTTTAAAAACACTCTGACATTTAATGCTGTCGCGGTGGCAACAACTTCCCAGGTTGCATGAGGTCCATGAGGAGCTCATAATTAAGACCCATAATATACCTGGCAGAAGCTGTATATATCAAATGAAAGCTGCAATATTGAAAAGTGCTCAGGGGTGATGAAAATCAAGGTTACTTGGCTGTAAATAAGACCTGAGTAAACTCCCAGTAATGTGAATGTCAGCTTAAACATTCACACTCTAAAACTTTTTCGGAAATATTAAATAAACTAAATAAATTGTGGCAGTTTCCAGCCGGCATTGAAAAAAACGGGTGGAAATCGCTTGCTCTAAATCAACCAGCACTGATCATTATCCCAGGCCACATTGATTAATATGGGTGCTTAAAGGCAGCACGCAGGCACTACAGAGAGCACATTACAAACTACAAACTCCTGCCTCTGCGTGTGTGTGTGCGTGTGTGTGTGTCTGTTTGTGGGTGTGTGTGTGTGTGGGGGGGGGGGGGGGGGGTACGTTTATATGTGTGTGTGTGTGTGTGTGTGTGTGGGTGTGTGTGTGGGTGGGTGAGGAATAGCGCTGAGCTGGCTCCCGCTGGCGGGTTGCAGAGGGTGGCCTTCCTCTAGTGCAAGACACAGACCCAGGGAAGAAAAAGACATAGTGCTCAAACCTGAGCCAAGTGGCTGTCTGGGGACCTCAATATCATAATATCCAAGGGAGGATCCTATGTGTTGACACTGGCTCAGCCACAGTCTAAACACTGGGACTAGCACAGCAGTCTCAACGGGCCTCTCGGAATAGAGAAGTATTAATCATTCAAGGTGATCCTAATCTCTGAGAGCGTTAAGACTGTTAGCCGTTATCCTGCCATGAGCTGGCAGTAATTTTTTCCCCCTTCTTTGCATGAACAACTGAAGTTAGGAGACAAACCCCTCCCCATTACCTGGCATCCTTAGGGGACCTCACGCCAGCCGGCCATCATGGACAGAGACAACACGAAACTTCAAGTGCGTTGGCCTAAGCAGGTCTGGCAGAAATGTTTTTTTCTGAAAGAAAGAAAGAAAGAAAGAAAGAGAGAGAGAAGAGAAAAAGAGAGAGAGAGAGAGAAAACGGATTAGTGGATAAAAAACAGGGTTCTGGATCATCACACAGTAGGATCTCACACTTACCTAGCTGCGAGTAAGAAAACCAGTGCAGGCAGCACCCAGGAGCCATCTGGGGCAGCAGATTTACAGGCCCTGTTTTCTCATTACCGTTACATTTATCGCCTGCATCGAATTGGTGCGGCTCAGCTCTACCCTCCTTTTCTCCTTTTTTTAGGCTCGGTGGCAGGAGCAGGGAGAGCCACCGCTGGGCGAAAATGGCTCAGTTTGCATCCCACAGACAGCACAGGCAGGGGGGAAGAGTGTGGAGCGGTCTTGGCTTACCCAGGCCCCATCTGCGTTCTACCCTGGGCCCGATCCCCTGCAGGACAGAGGTGGCTGGGGCAATCAACCTCCAACAGCCTGGGCCTTCACATTTGCATCTGCACTGAGCCAGCTGAAGCCCTAAAACGAGACGCCTATTGGGTTCGACCCCATGGCTAATCGCATTTCACAGCCGGTCGCCGAGGTCATCGACGCGCAAGGTGGAAACAAGTGCGAAAGTGATGTTCGAATGAATGCACGAAAGACATAAAAATAAATAAATTGGAGCAACTACAGCAAAGCTGAGAAGGGAGAGCTAAATGTCAGTCTCATGCATACTATTCCTTAATCATTTCCATTTTTATCAGTGCATCTGAGAGCCCAAGATGTCTTAATAATTAAAATCATTTTTTTCAAATCCTAGTCCTACCGAGACAACAAATAGGTAACTTCCGGATGGGCTTAATGATCCACTCCTGGAATGGCAGGGCGCAGTCCAATTATCTGTGCTTACTGTTCACAGAGCTCCGCTAAGATCTTCAAAGAGAAATATGTAAAACATTTAACCCTTCTCCAGGGGTCAGTAATTATTTCCACTTTGTCTGTCTGGGAAGGGATTTAGGCTGACGATTTGACCTGATTCAGCTTAAATCTTAAATGGGGAGCTTTTGGGTCTCCCCCCCCCCCCCCCCCCTGTCTCCCCAGTCCAAGGTCAGGTTCAGGAGAACTATTGGATAACAATAACTGTGCCAATTTTGAAATACTGTTATTCTGCTTTATCAGGTTTAATAGAGGCCACAAAGCAAAATTGCTCTCAAAGGCATTAATCGCCACCCCTAAAGATTAAAGCCCAACAGACTGAATTTTCTCACAGTAGAATCAGTACTCATGAAGTTGACTGTATTACCATACTACAAGGAACATTCACACATTAGTATTACACCACATGAACAAATCATTCATTTCAGTAGTAACAACACATTAACTAGCTCAAATGTATGGTGTATTCACGTAACTTATACATGATGATTTATATCACCAACATTTTGCATACATTAGTTTTAACAAGCAGCCTAGTAACGGTTGCATTAAGAGATAGCGGAAGGCAGCTTTTCCTTATGTTAACCACTGCATCTAATTAAAGTCTGGGTAAAAGGATTCTCATGCAAAGGTAGAACAGGTCTGCTGCATTTGTAATGGGGTACACTGTAAATCTGGACATACACATCTTCCATGGCAGAGCCCTGCGCCGTTATTGCCTATCCCCGAGTTTGTTTCGACCCAGAGCACTCGCAATAATTCTGGGGCTTTCGCACCTCAACCTTCTGCAGATAGATAAAAGAGAGAAATTAAATATTAATGTGCGCCTCACCGGCAGCACCGATCCACTGGCATTAATCTTTGCACGCAGTGTGCACAGGGGCTGAGCGATTGGGTGTCATGAGAGGTCTCCAACCTTGGGTTCATTTGGCTCTACCGAAGGATTAAGCTTTTTCTCGCTGAACGGAGACTGAACCTGCTGGGAGCTAGCTACATCAGAGGAGGCTGGGGGAAAATGAAAAGGCTGGAGCGCCGGCTCGCTGGCAGACACAGACGCACTAGCCACTGTGTGCTAGATAGCGTGCATGTGTCGTGTGTGTGTGTGTGTGTCTGTGTGTGCTTCTGTGTGCTCAACGTGTTACCGCAGACGTTTCCACCGTGTTTACATCACAACTCCTCTCCCGAGGCTGAGCAGAATAAAACGTCTGACACTGTCTCTGACTGACCCTTTGGCCCAGTGGTAAGTGCTGTCGAGTCTCGGGTGCCCCAAACCCCCACCACCACGTACAGCAACAGAGGCACAGTCGCGGGCCTGCTTCCATCGTTATCCCTCTGGACTGCTCCTCCCAGAGCGGTGACAAGCACCGGACCAGGCGGCACATTACTCCTAATGAGGACTCGACGCCAGGCAATACCCACACCCCCAGCCCCGAGGGGGGACAGATTCAACAGCACCAGTTGGGACTGAAGCTCATGGATGGCGGTTATTTGTGTATTTTATCTGAAAATCCACATAGCCCACAGCTAAGTGCGGTAGGGAGGGTTAGCTACCGTAGCTATGACATACCGTACATCAGCTGGGTGGGCTGTTGATGAATGCTATTGCAAAGTCAATAGGGCCACAGAGGAGCAAAGTTTCCTTTGCAACCTATTTTTGAAACATTTTTATGTCTAGTTATATTTCTAGAAGAGCTTGTATCTAATGCAAATTTAATGCCTGTGGTGGAGTTTCTAGATAGCACTTAAGCAATCAAAGCATGGGTTAGGGTTATCCTCAGATGACTGTATAAAATCATATATAAATAAAAGGGTGGACAGGCATTCAGATTTTGACGTAATCAGCTATCAAGGCACATACTGTCCTTGTTTTTCCCCTACTGGCTTGAATGCTGATGGGTGTTCTTGGAGGAATTCCTGACTCGAGAGAGAGTTACGATGCTACTCCCTTGACTGTGCCCACTCATGATTTAATGGCTTGGGCTAGAGGGATTTAAAGGTTGTCTGGAGCCACTGGAAACAGCTTAATCAGAGCCATTTACGGAGCAAACTGGCGCAAGTAGCTGGTCCTCATCTGCTCCCTGCTCCCAAAGTTCAAAACGAGGGTCTGTAATTGAAGGGAGCATTCATGTCTTTTTTCCTTTCCCTAACAGTCTGTTTGTGATAGCTCACAGCCGAGATTTCACGATTAGCCTACCTATCTCTAATTGACGCACTGTTGAGAACACATTGTAATTTGGTGAGAAATTGCGATTAATAATCATTTCTGGGCCTCTGGCCCCTCTTTCCTTATTCCAGGGCAGTGAAAAAATAATTACGCTTCCATCAGATGAGTTTAGCACACCATCAAAGCACTTCACCCATAGCCTCCCCTTGGCCCGAGACACTGGCGGAATGTAAAAACCCTACCTTTTTGAAAAAGGATTTCTTTTTTCTCTCACTTTTTTTCTACTCCTCTTTTTTAAGAGGAGCCGAGCACCAGGGCCAGAAGGAAGTTGTGAAAAGCAGGACCTTCTGTGGGAGCCTGCCTTGATATGAGGCCCATGGCGGGCGCACACACACACACACACGTTGTATCGTAGCCTATGACTGATTGCCTTGTGAAACATGAAGGTGTTGTGTCAATAAACGGTGTTCCACCTCATCCATCACCTGCGCTGACGGGAACATGTGCAAATTTTATCAGGCGCACCTTGCATTTTCGAAGGGCGTGCAAGTTCGGGCAACGCTCTAGGTCTGTGCCCCCCTTCATCCACTGCTCGCACTCATCACCCTTCAATAACCTCCTCCAACCTATAACCCCACCCCTAACACACACACAGACACACACACACACACACAGACACAAACACACTCTACTCCCCCGAGTAGTTTTCCCAGGTTAACCTGTAAATGGTTGACAATCGAACATAAATAACTGACCTTAAATTTTCAGTGTGCCTTCACTAAAACAAGCCTGGAAGTGTTAAATTATACTGGCATGTTGGCCACCAGGCTTCAAGGAGAGGGGATTTGGTTCAGCCACGATCTGCAGTGACGTCTTTAAACCGTACAGTATGACTGTCAATACGTGAATGAATGAAAAAAGTTATAAAACGTATGCAAATGAGCTCCCTACCTCAGTCGTCTTTGAAAAGCAATTTTCCCCTCTCATCTTCAAATGTGGCATCAGGTTGTTAATCTTTTTTCCCCCGATTTCATTTTTTTCCCCTTCTCATTTTTATTTTTCCAGCATTACAATGTCCCTCAATGGAATCTAGCCATGTAACTTTTACGAGTCTGGTTTTAAATATGTGCTTCCAGCTGCCTTATGACCTGTGGAATGACAGCGCTCCAACGGAATAAAAGATGAGGTTCAAGTGGAGCGGAGAACAAGCGCCCATACATGTCTCATAAAGCACAGACAACATCCCACTGTTAGACATAAACAACTCCTCTTTTTTCCCCTCCATGCAAGAGCTTACAGTGAAGGATCCCACTGAACGTCTCGCGTTTAGCCACGAGCACAACTGACAATATTCTATTCATTTCTATTCTAAGAAAGAGACAGGCCCTGATGCTTTGGAAGTCGGCACATAAATCTCCAGTGCCGGGGTATCATTTCATTTAGTGCCCCCACCCTCGTCCTTACTCTCTGCTTCAGAGCGAAATGTGTGCAACACAACCACATGTCTCTGATTTTCCTGGCCTGAGCCTGATAGAAATTGCTCTGGGAGGATCACGGGGCTATCACGCTCGTTGAAGCATTCATATTCACGTTTTGCAAGGATCACTGAATTGTATTATCATCTCTGGAGTCGATTTACTGTGAACGTGCCGATGACTTCATGATGTTCCATAATGGCTCTCTCTCTCTCTCTCCTTGCTCTCCACTGACGAGGGTATTTTTATGGGGAAAGAATCGAAGTTGAAAAACACCGCTTTTTTTTTCATTCTGAACACGACAAGAGCAGAAAATACTTTCCTTTTGTGTTCCCTCGATAAAGTGTTCACCAACACCGTGTACCAGAAGCCAGCCATGTCATGTTTCTTTTGAGTGTAAATATAACTCTCTTCAAGTGCTCTTCTCTTCAAGTGCGTGTGCAGTGTCGCAATGATACTTATGACACTGAAACTGTTTGTGAAGAGTTCCTTTGAGAGGGCAGCCTGGCTGTCATCAGACATCAGAGCGTATAGGGTGCGTTTAAAAAGGGCGCCTGGCTGTGCTGAAGGCCGCAGCAGAGGGTGCGTTCGAGAGGGTGCGTTCAAGAAGGGCCACTGTGCTGTGCTGGAGGCAGCAGCAGGGGTTGTTTTCGAGAGGGCTGCCTGGCTATGCTGGAGGCCGCAGCAGAGGGTGCGTTCAAGAGGACCACTGTGCTGCGCTGGAGAACAGAGCAGAGGTGCGTTCGAGAGGGCCGCCTGGCTGTGTTGGAGGCCGCAGCAGAGGGTGCGTTCGAGAGGGCAGCGTGGCTGTGTTGGAGGCAGGCAGTGTGAAGGCTCTTCCATCGCTGCCTAATTGACTCCTGTGCCAGTGACCTGGCGAGCATAGGGACTCCCGGCACACTGTGGCTAATGGGGAGGCCGCTCACCAGCCATAAATCACAGTGGCAGGTTAAACCATGTGCGCGATCTGTTTATATCCATAATTATAACCCATCACTTTTTGGATGGTGTGTGTACATGTTTGTGCATGTGTGTGTCTAAGGGAATTGGAGTAGGGTATGTGTGTGTGTGTGTGTGTGTGTATGTCTGAGGGTGGTGGTTATGGTAGTGCATTCAGAGTTCAGCACATCTGCACAGCAGAGTGCCATCCAATCATACTGTGCCTCACAGGTTAGCATGCATTCATCTCTGCCAAGAATCTGTGTGTGGGCAGTAGAGTATATGTATCTGTGTGTGTGTGTGTGTGTGTGAGAGAGAGAGAGAGTGTGTGTGTTTGTGTGTGTGTGTGTGTGTGTGTGCTTGCGTGGGAGGGTGGATGCTGAGTAAAATTAATGTCAAAGTCTGCTTTATTGTCAATTTCTTCACATGTCAAGACATACAAAGAGATCGAAATTACGTTTCCTACTATCCCATGGTGGAGACAAGACATATTTTACCAATTAGGTCCACAGACAAACATAACATTCAAGTGAACAATATAAAAAGTAAAAATAAGAAGGCACATACAATGAAGAAATAACAGCAGCAAAATTGGGTTGAAATTGTGCAATTGTGCATACAGTAGACAGTCAATATAATAGTGCAAAAGTCAGGCCAATAAATGGCTGAGGTAGTTCTGTTTGATCTAAGTATGCAAGTGGCATAGTGGTGCAAGTTATGTAAGAGCAGCAGAAGTGTGTTCAGAAGTGTTTTCAGGACAACAGGACAACAACAACAAGTTGCAAAGTGTGCAAGTGTACAAGTAGAGTAGTGCAAGTGGAGTAGTGCAAGGCAGCCATTGTGGGTCCAAAAGTCCAGGATGTTATGTAGCTGAGGGTGGAGGGGGGAGAGAGTTCAGCATCCTAACAGCCTGGTGTATGAAGCTGTTGGTGAGTCTGGTGGTGCGGGAGCGCAGGCTTCTGTACCTCTTCCCAGAGGGCCAAACAAATTGTGAGCGGGGTGACTTGCATCACTCACAATTGTGGTCGCCTTGCGGGTGAGGTGGGAGGTGTAAATGTCCTTCAGGGAGGGGAGTGAAGCACCAATAATCCTTCCAGCTGTGTTCACTATGCGCTGCAGGGCTTTCCTGTTGTATTCAGTGCAGCTTCCGCCCCACACAGCGATACAGCTGGAGAGGATGCTCTCAATGGTGCATCGGTAGAATGTGGTCATGATGGCTAGTGGAGCACTTGCTCGCCTGAGTTTCCGCAGGAAGTACAGGCGGCGCTGAGCTTTCTTCGCCAGTGATGCAGTCTTGGTGGTCCAGGAGAGGTCTTCACTGATGTGCACCCCCAGGAATTTGGTGCTGCTCACTCTCTCCACCACAGCACCGTCGATGATCAGTGGCAGGTGTTGGGTGTGACCTCTCCGGAAGTCAACAACAATCTCCTTGGTCTTGCTGACGTTCAGCAGGAGGTTGTTGTCCCTGCACCACGTGGTCAGAAGGTCGACCTCCAACCTGTATTGAGTCTCGTGACCCTTGGTGATGAGACCCACCAGAATTGTGTCATCAGCAAATGTGGTTCACTATGTGGTTGTTGCTGTAGTTTGCAGTGCAGTCATGCGTCAGCAGGGTGAAGAGCAGCGGACTGAGCACTATGTCTTTTGTAATTGTCACGGACTGAGCCGTGGTGTGCTCACGCAGCGTGCAGCCAGCCAAACGCCGGCGCTAACATTCAAATTGTCCTGCCACTGTTCGCCGTGCCATATCACTGTCATTACCGTTTGCTCTGTTGTATTCCTGGTTCACTATTCACAATGTCATTTACCACCGTTCGCCATAAATGCCAGCTAGCATACATTGTTGTTTGGGGTGCAGGGAAAGGCCTACCGGCATTTTAAAGCAACAAATGTTTGTGCATGACTCCATTCATATATTACTCCAACTATATACATTGTCATTTCCATCTCCCATCTGTATTAACGTCTTCTGGTAACAAGTAATGAAAATACCCACACTGGCTGTCAAACTTCTCATTTATTTAGTTAAACCTTTGTAATTACAACTCCGAATACAGTTAACTCACCACCGTCTCGAACTCCGGTTCAAATTCCTGGTTTAACGTGGGGAAGCTGAGGGAATGTTCCACTAGGTTGAAATAGAGGGGTTTCGCGGGTGATTGGTGGCAGGAACCATTATTGCAGGGGTGTTTTTGTGTTTATCACTAATATGGGGTTTTCTCTTTACAAATGTGATTTTGGTGGGGGAAATATTTTGTATGTATTTCTATATTTGCTGTTTGCTTGTTTGGTTTATTATTTGGTTATTATTGTGTGATTATTTGGTTAATTGATTTTTGTTAGCATTGGGGCAATCTAGTGGGAGGGGCTACAGCTAGCCTAAGGCTGTATTAGACCCCATGGCCTCAGTTGCAAAGGGTCTGTGCAGAGAGAGAGAACTGTTTATGAGAATTGTGGACTGGTTAAGTGTGCAGGGTCTTTTGAGACATAGCCTGGCAACTTGATGCCTATTTATTTTCTTTTTGAACAGTTTTTGTTTTGCATTTTTGCTCATCTTCACACTGTGAATATTTACACACATTAGAAAAAATATTTTCGAAAAAATAAAAAAAAAATAAACAAAAGACTTTTTTGGAAACTGGCATCTTCCCTGACTCCGCCATCGGTTATCCTGCCACATTTGGTGTCAGAAGTGCGATAAGGAGTCAGACGGAGGTAAAGTATTACAACAAGCCAAGATGTCAAACAGAAGGGAGAAGAAGAAGGCGGATGAAATTGGAGCGATAGGGGCCGACACTGAGCCGACGGAGCCCACTCCAGAGCTCGCCCCAACTGTTCCTGCTATCGACCGGATGGCAAAGATGTTCAAATCTTTTATGGAGGTGCAACGGGCCAGAGATGAGCGGCTGGAGAAGGAGTTATCCAGGCAAGCCCATCAGTTCCAAGTCCTCACCCATCAGGTGACTCAGCTACAGCTGGATGTGGAGGTAACTCGGGAACGGGGCACTACACCGCTTCCACCGGACCCACAGGAGCCTACCTATGAGCCACCATCAACCCCCAGCAGAGGACCTAGAGGTTACGAACCAAAGATGGCTAAGCTGGAAGACTCTGATAACATCGAGCACTACCTAACCACCTTTGAGCGTCTCCCCACAGTCTTTGACTGGCCAAAGGACGACTGGGCCATTCATCTCATTCCGCTCCTGACTGGCAGCTATGGTTGCTATGGATCCGCAGAGCACTTTGGACTATGATCTTTTAAAAGAAGCAGTGCTCAAAAAGTATGAGATCAACTCAGAGACTTACCACCTGCAGTTCAGAGCCTTGGAGACCAGCCCGGAGGAGACACCACAAGAGCTTTACGTCCGGCTGAAGGATCTCTTCTGCAAGTGGGTCAAGTACGACCGGAGCAGCAAGGAGGACCTCATGGAGACTATGGTGCCGGAACAGTATCTCAGAGTCCTCTATCCAGAGGTGAAGACCTGGGTCAAAGAGCACAACCCAGCAACTGCAGCCGAGGCAGCCAGACTGGTGGAGAACTTTGTGGCAGCACATAGAGGTCCCAGGAGCTACCGTTATGCTGGGATGCTGGACAGACAAGCCCGGGGTAAGCCTGTTGGTGTTGGTAGAGGAGTTGGTTTTGATGCTACCCCTAGCCACAATAGAAACACACTGCCCCTTCCCCCAGATAGTGGCAAGCCCCAAGGCATATCATGTTTTAATTGTGGTAGGGAAGGTCATAAGAGCCCCTCTTGCCCCCTCAGGAAGTCTAAGTACACCCACCTGTGCTATGTTCCAAACCCCACCCCACCCTTTAAGGCCCAGCAGAACAGGGACCCTGTTATTACCATCGAGCTTAATGGCAAGCTGGTCACAGCTCTCATAGACACAGGCTGTTCACAGACATTGGTGCAAGCTGATCTAGTCCCCCATGAGTTCAAGAACTTCAATGACAAGCTTACTGTCTTTTGTGTCCATGGTGATCAGAGCGAGCACAGCACAGCAGATGTTTATATTAGAGTGTGTGATCAGACATACCTACTTAGGGTAGGGCTAGTCCCAAAGCTCCCCTATCCAGTGTTGTTGGGGCAGGATCTTCCTGTACTGCCTGAACTAGTGAGCAAGACTACTTGTGAGGTGTGGTGTAGTCTGAATTGCCCTATCATGAGGATGATATTCCAGTACAGCCCACATACACTAGGGAAGAGAGGTATGAGAGGCGACAAACAGTTGGGGAGATTTTAGAGCATTCTCACCTACAGTCAGAGTCAGATGTGGATTCCCCCAGTTTGACAGGCTGATTTCACCCTTAAAGGGGATCTTGCGGAGGAACAGCATGCAGACCCCACCCTGAGGTCCTTATTTAAGAAAGCAGAGGATGGTTCTTGTTTTGTTCCTGCACTTGGGAAAGAGGGCTACATTTTGCAGAACAACCTCCTTTTCAGGCAGAGTGAGGAGGGATTTCAGCGAGTGGTGCCCCACAAATTCAGGAAAGAGGTGCTGGAGCTAGGTCACACTATACCATGGGCTGGACACCTAGCTTATATGAAAACACTGCAGAGAATAAGCAAGCGTTTTTATTGACCAGGGCTATTTGGAGAAGTGAAGAGCTTTTGTAAGTCCTGTCCCCAGTGCCAGCTATCTGGAGGCAAAGGCCTCGCCCATGCCCCTTTGATTCCCTTACCAGTAGTTGATACTCCCTTTGAGCGGATAGGGATAGACATAGTGGGACCCCTAGAGAGGAGCAAGTCTGGGAACAGATTCATTTTGGTTATCTGCGACTATGCAACCAGATACCCAGAAGCCTTCCCGATGAGAGAGGTCACTGCCAAAAAGGTTGCTATGGCCATGTTACACCTGTTCTCCAGGGTAGGGATTCCCTGTGAGGTCCTAACAGATCAGGGCCCCAACTTTATGAGCAGAACCCTCCGACAAGTGTATGATCTGTTAGGGATAATAAGAGTCAGAACCACTCCTTACCACCCACAGACAGATGGACTAGTGGAGCGGTTCAACCAGACCCTTGTGAACATGCTCAGGAAGTTTGTGGATGACACTGGAAAGGACTGGGACCAGTTGCTACCTTACCTGCTGTTTGCATACAGGGAGGTCCCTCAGACATCGATGGGATTTTAACCCTTTGAGCTCCTGTATGCACATCAGGTTCGAGGTCCACTGGATGTTTTGAAGGAGACCTGGGAAGGAGAAACCTCGGGCAAGACGGACATCATCTCCTACGTCCTAAATATGAGGGGGAAGCTTGCAGCTGCAACTGCTATGGCTCAAGAGAACCTCCAGAGGGCGCAAGGTCGGCAGAAGGCGTGGTATGATCGGTCAGCCCGTACCCGCTGTTTCCAGCCTGGGGAGAAGGTCCTGCTGTTGTTGCCAAGCTCAGACAACCAGCTGCTGGCGAAATGGCAGGGGCCCTACTCTGTGGCCAGGAAGATGGGACAGGTGACCTACGAAGTCCACATGCCAGACCGGCGCAGGAAACACCAGGTCTTCCACGTCAATATGTTAAAGAAGTGGAGTGAGAGGCCAGAGCCGGCAGTGTCTGCAATGCTAATCCGAACGGTCGAGGAGGAGGAGGAGTACAGCGAGCAGTACTTACCTGGTCATGAGGAGAAGAGCAAGTTGGATCTGAGTCATCTGCCAGAGGGTCGACAGCGTGAGCTCAGCCGCATCTTACCTGAAGATCTCTTCGTGGAGCGACCAGGATGGACAGCGTTGGTGGAGCACCGGATTGTGCTAAAGGTCGAGCAGCCTGTGAGACAACCTTCCTACCGGGTACCAGAACGCCTGCTGCCTGTCCTGAAGGAGGAGCTGGACTTGATGCTACAGCTAGGGGCAATCGAGCCTTCCTTCAGTGAGTGGAGCAGCCCAATCATCCTGGTTCCTAAGAAGGACGGTGGCCTACGGTTCTGCCTGGACTTCAGGAAGGTCAACACCCAGGCCAAATTTGATCCTTACCCCATGCCGAGGATTGATGATCTGGTGGAGCGCCTGGGCAAGGCAAAGTTCCTGACCACCCTTGACCTTTGCAAAGGTTACTGGAAGGTGCCTTTGTCAAAGGAGAGCAAGGAGCTGACTGCTTTGATGACGCTGTTTGGTCATTTTCAGTTCACCATGCTTCCATTTGGGTTGCATGGAGCGCCAGCCACATTCCAGCGCCTGATGGACAGAGTCCTCAGGGGGACGGAGGGCTTTTCCGCCGCCTACCTTGATGACATCGTCATCTATAGTGCCAGCTGGGTGGAGCATTTGCGTCATCTGCAGCATGTTCTCTCCTTGGTGAAGGAGGCGGGCCTGACCATCCACCCAAACAAATGCGCCTTGGCCAAGGAAGAGACTTCCTACCTTGGCTTTGTGCTGGGCCGAGGTGTCATCCGCCCTCAAGTAGGGAAGGTGGAGGCCATCATGGCTGCAGAGCGACCAACCACCAAGAAACAGGTGCGGTCCTTTTTAGGGCTGGTGGGTTGGTACAAACATTTTATTCCAAACTTTTCTGAGAAAGCTGTTGTGTTGACAGAGCTGACCCGCAAATGTCAGCCAAATAAGGTTGAATGGACTGAGGAGTGTGAGGCAGCTTTTAAAGACCTTGTGCAAGGAGCCTGTGCTCCTCAGCCCAGACTTTGAGAAACTTTTTACAGTGCAGACCGATGCCTCAGAGAGAGGGTTGGGTGCTGTTCTGTTGCAGGGGGACAATGGACAACTCCAGCCTGTGGCTTACATTAGCCGTAAGCTGCTACCGAGGGAATGCAACTACTCCACGGTGGAGAAGGAGTGTCTGGCTATTAAGTGGGCATTGGACTCCTTCAGATACTATTTGCTGGGGCGCAAATTTGTCCTAGAGACTGATCACCGAGCATTGTCTTGGCTGGGACAAATGAGGGATTCCAATGCAAGGATCACACGGTGGTTCTTGGCAGTTCAGCCATTTGACTTTGATGTTTTGTACAGGGCTGGAAAGTTGAACTGTACAGCGGACTTCCTGTCTAGGATGCTACAGGGGGCATCTCCAGAAGGGGGGGGAAATGTCACGGACTGAGCCGTGACGTGCTCACGCAGCGTGCAGCCAGCCAAACACCGACGCTAACATTCGAACTGTCCTGCCGCTTTTCTCCCTGTCATATCATTGTCATTACCGTTTGCTCTGTTGTATTCCTGGTTCACTATTCACAATGTCATTTACCACCGTTCGCCATAAATGCCAGCTAGCATACATTGTTGTTTGGGGTGCAGGGAAAGGCCTACCGGCATTTTAAAGCAACAAATGTTTGTGCATGACTCCATTCATATATTACTCCAACTATATACATTGTCATTTCCATCTCCCATCTGTATTAACGTCTTCTGGTAACAAGTAATGAAAATACCCACACTGGCTGTCAAACTTCTCATTTATTTAGTTAAACCTTTGTAATTACAACTCCGAATACAGTTAACTCACCACCGTCTCGAACTCCGGTTCAAATTCCTGGTTTAACGTGGGGAAGCTGAGGGAATGTTCCACTAGGTTGAAATAGAGGGGTTTCGCGGGTGATTGGTGGCAGGAACCATTATTGCAGGGGTGTTTTTGTGTTTATCACTAATATGGGGTTTTCTCTTTACAAATGTGATTTTGGTGGGGGAAATATTTTGTATGTATTTCTATATTTGCTGTTTGCTTGTTTGGTTTATTATTTGGTTATTATTGTGTGATTATTTGGTTAATTGATTTTTGTTAGCATTGGGGCAATCTAGTGGGAGGGGCTACAGAGCCTAAGGCTGTATTAGGCCCCATGGCCTCAGTTGTAAAGGGTCTGTGCAGAGAGAGAGAACTGTTTATGAGAATTGTGGACTGGTTAAGTGTGCAGGGTCTTTTGAGACATAGCCTGGCAACTTGATGCCTATTTATTTTCTTTTTGAACAGTTTTTGTTTTGCATTTTTGCTCATCTTGACACTGTGAATATTTGCACGCATTAGAAAAAATATTTTCGAAAAAAATTTAAAAAAATAAACAAAAGACTTTTTTGGAAACTGGCATCTTCCCTGACTCTGCCATCGGTTATCCTGCCACAGTAATGTCTTTTAGCACTATGTCTATGTAATGTCTTTTACAGTTATTGATGATTTATTTGCTGGTCAGTGCACACAGCAGTCGGCGTGGTAACAAATCTCCCTCATGAAAATGCACAATGTCTGTAACGCCAATATGAATGTGAGGCCACCATTACCAATTTAACTGCACTCTATGTATTCATAAGCTCCCATGCGTATGGCTTGATGTATAAGTAAGTGCCTCATTTAAAAAAAAAAAAAAAAACGTGATCAAATTTCAAAAAGGTAAAAGTCACTTTACTATAGCCACGGGATGTACTTGAAGTTGGAGACATATCCATTTTGTAAGTGAGCGCAATATTTAAAGAAGGGCACATTTTCTTTGACAGAGGTAATTCATTAGTCTCATAGCAGGCTCTTACTGCATAATGATAAGAGCTGATATGTTAATTACCTCAGTGGACGGTAAATAGATGTGCACATAAACTCTGCAAGTGATAGAATTCAAATGAGAGAGGCCAAGCTCATTAAAATTATCTAACATTAGCTGATTAGGAAATGCAGAGGACTTATCAGTTCTCTTAAAAACAGCTTGTGATCAGATGGCGCCGGATATCTTTTTGAGAAGTCTTGCCAGCAACCAAAGCAGACTTTATCTGTAGACCATTAATGGATACATGGATACCTCTTAACAATCCAGTTTTTGAAAAAGAAAAACCTTCAAAATCTTGACCACAACTAAAAAAATAGCCCATTCACATGACCACATGTATGGTGGGCTAAATGAGTCACTTTACTACCTGTACTTCCAGAAGCTTTTCATATCAGATTATTCTCTCTCTTTTTCACTCTATGAGAGGTTTGGCTCAACTTTCCCCCAACAAATAAGGCCAACCTTTTGCAGAGTGAATGAAAGAAATCAGCAGTGTGAATAAAATAAATCTTTTTTCTGGCCCCATACTGACCTTTCCATTGGAAAAACTTTTTGAAATGCACTGCCATTTGTTGCAGGAAACGCTATAGGAAACCATCTTCCTGACCCTGATGCAACAGTCATTGAATGGACATCTATACATTTTTCTTTTCCGAGTGAGCAAGTGCTGTACAATATTCTACCTCCTATACCATTTAATTGTGTCATAGCAACCTTGTGTGGGCAGTTCTTTTAGACACAAACAATGAGAACAGAGCAGCTTTTTGGGTACATTTCTGTTCCTTTGCTTTCCTGTTACAGTGGTGACACTCAACTAGATGGCATTGCAAGGGAGAGAAAACTCAAATTCATCGCAGTGAGTGAGAGGGAGAGAGAATGAAAACAATCAATCAACATGTCTGTCCCATGGTAGAAAAAAAAACCTCCAGTTTCCACTGACAAACCCAGAACAAGCGAGGCAATCTTCCTGGCGATCTTTTCTCTCCAGGGGCATGACCCTGCTGCCTCCTGTCAGTCTCATGTAGCCACCGGTTCAGGGGTGCCCACGCGGTTGCAGACCTGGCAACCTCGAGGTCCGTGATGGCCTTGACGCATAACTTGTAGAATGACAGAGAGAAACGGTCGGAAAACTGGACATGCTCTCTACAGCTGAGCCCACTGCCGTTTGTGGAAAGCCTGAGAAGTGTTGAGGCTCATCGCATGCCTTCAAACGCAACTCTCACCGCCAGGGTGGCGTTCAGTGAATGGAGACTTGGCTTCCAATCTCTATCTGTCTTGTTCTTTCATTTCTCTCTCTCTCTCTCATTCTGTTTTTGTCTGCATCTATCATTCATCATTCTTCCTGAAAACGGAAAGATTTCTCTCCTCCGTGTTCAGACAGATCCACAAGGTTCATAAGTCTATGACTAACGCCCCCCCATCCCCAATGCAATCCTCTCAATCCCCCCACCCTTATGCCCTAACACTGCACAGACAGCCAGAGGCATGAGGTAGACACGCTTGACATACAATGAGCTTTCTGTTCCTCAGAAGACAGACAGGGAGAGAGAAAAAAGGACAGAAAACTATGTTACAGTTTCATTCACAGACGTGACAGGACAGGTGAGGCAGCCTGCTGCACAGCCCTTTTAGGGGAAGGAGGGGGGGGGTGTCTAATGTAAACATCAGGGAACAGGATACGCGTGAGGTCCTCTTTAACCCCCTGCTACTGGGATCATGAACTGCAACTGTATCACCGTGACAACTGGACCCACTGCTGTGGTGGCTTACCTCACCCAATCAGATACCACCCATACTAGCTGTAAAAGAGCAGCTAGCAGTAAAACTAGCTGCAATAGATACCTAAGATTGGGCAAAGTACAGAAAAAGAAAGAAAACAGACATAGACTCTGAAATGATAGAAACACACTATGTGTAATTAATTTTGTTTATAAAGATAGATATAAATTTCATTTAAACAGATGAGCCAACAAATTAACAACGAAATACAGTTGCCACATCATGCATCAAAATAAAATACTTTATTTTTGTATTTTCAAAATACTAAAGTAGGCTACTCTTTAAAGTGAGCTTGAAATCACCAGCAAACCTTCCATATCTGTCTATTTAATCTATTCCTTCATCAGTACACTGACTCAGTTGATTAAGTGGACAGTGTTTGAGAACAACAGCTTTCCTCTACCTACAGGACAAAATCTGGAAACCAGTTAACAGATCAACTATGCTGACCTGCCTTTTACATCTCATAGCCTAAATACTGTATCAAAGATGCACTCAAAAAATCACAACTAACCACCGAACCTATTGAGAGCCACAGAATGTGGGCTTAAAGCAACCCGATGCAGTTCTATTACCTTAAAATAACGATTTCAAACACATGGTACACTGACATATAATACGGAGAATTAAGTCTCTGACATTGTCAATACATGCCCAGAATGCTTGATATTGCTTTAGGTAATAGATGGGGCAACTTTTTGAGCAGGGCAACCACATAACCGGTTCCATGTGTTCCGATTGGATGATCAGGTCAATTTGCCAACTGATGATTAAAGTTCTCAAGAAAAATGCATTGCCCAATCTCAAAGGGAACCAATGTCCCTTTGAGATCCCTCCCTACCAATATTTTGGCAAACTTATTTGTATTCGTTTTTGTAGTGAAGTCGTATTCATTTGAAGGTGTCCTCATAAAGGACAACCAGTTTATGTCCCTACCAAAGCTGAGAGCAAACCTACGCCCTTGGTGTGTGTGAGCAACCTACACGTTACTCATCTTGCACTGGATCATCTTCCTGAATCTCAATATTCTGATTCTCAAGAAAAATGCATTGCCCAATCTCAAAGGGAACATGCCAGAACAGCAATACTTAGGAACATTGTGAATCATCAGCTTTGGAGGACACACATCACAGTAGCCATGTTTACATGGACACTTCTATTACGATTAGAAACGGCAGAATGGCTCAATCCGAAAGAAAAAAAATTGTCATATAAACACCTCAATCGGAATGAAATTCCTGATCCGATCAGAATTTTAATCGGAATGAAAGAGGTGGAGGAGGTGTCCACTCTATACCAATATTTTGGGAGGACACAATTTTCCCTACCAATATTTTGGCAAACTCATTTGTATTCGTTTTTGTAGTGAAGTCGTATTCATTTGAAGGTGTCCTCATAAAGGACAACCAGTTTATGTCCCTACCAAAGCTGAGAGCAAACCTACGCCCTTGGTGTGTGTGAGCAACCTACACGTTACTCATCTTGCACTGGATCATCTTCCTGAATCTCAATATTCTGATCACAAGTCTGGGCTAATTACCAAGTCAGCACCAGTCAGAGGCTACATTCATTGTTTTGCACATCATCACAGCACCAAAAGTATTGATATTGCCAAAATATTTGCCAGTATATAACTACAAAAATACACAACTATAAAGTATTTTGATACAAAATACACAGCCATTTTCTTCAACCCAATAAAATACAAATTACGAAATATGCATTTTAAATACATGTGTTATAAATACTGCCCATCCCTGTGCATCATCACTTCAACCACACAGCCACCCCATCTCAGAAGGAGAGACATGAGAGAAGGATGAGACAGCAAGATGGAGTGTGCAGTTGTTGATTCTCTCTGTTTCCCTGAGCTGTGTAGTACCCCCCCCCCCCCCAACAACAACAACAATAACATATCTGTCAAGGTAGTGCATTCCCCCTGAAATCAGTAACTACATGTAAACAGATGTCCATCTTGGGAGAGGGTTTCAGATGAATGCGCTGATCTTACATCAGCTCACATCACACAGTTGTTGCAGATCAAAGTTTATTACTAGTTTTCCACTGGCGATTAAGCAGTTTGAAATGGAGAAAAGAAAACAAGAAGAAGGGGTGGACCATAGCAAAATATCCTCTTTGGAAAGGGCTGAGAAGACTCTGGCGACTACGTAGGCCACAGCCATCTTACTCTCCATAGCTATCTTACTCTATGAAGCACCCTCTCCTTGGTCTTTCTCCTGCCCTACATACTTGAAAAGATATTAATCGCTCTATACGGTCACTGCAAATTTGCAATCATATAACTGGCATGAATGCACAAGTCTGTTTGTCTTTGTCATCACAAAGGCAAATCAGGTGTGCATGACTTCATGCATTTTGCAATACTGCCTGCCAAGTGGTTCAGATCAGGTAACACAGACAGAGTAAGCGGAGGCAACAGATCCAGCTTTTTTTTTAGAAAAATGTGAACGGGCAAAACTGGAGAGTTAAGGGGAGAACTGGCATATTGTCAATGACGGCAAGTAACATCATATCCTAAGAATGTGACAAATTATCTTGATTTCCCGACGAGATGTTTCCCACTCAAGTTTTGACTTGCCTTCCTCATTTGCAGCATATTTGAGTTTCATCTCAATTTTCAGTTCATTTGTCACCAGGACTTGGATGTCATGTTTTTTCTTCTCCTCTCCTCCATTTGTATAGGCCAGTGTGAGAACCATAGCACTGCTGTTGCTATTTATATGCTGAAGGCTCCGAACATAGCTAGACCACCATACAGGGGACAGTACTGGGTCAACCTCAATATACACCTGAGTTCTGTGTGTGTGTGTGTGTGTGTGTGTGTGTGTGTGTGTGTGTGTGTGTGTGTGTGTCTGTGTGTGTGTGTAAGAGAGAGAGACTGGATGCTGGATGTAAGGGAAAACATATGTGTGAGTCAGGACAATAAATGTGTGTGTGTGTGTGTGTGTGTGTGTGTGTGTGTGTGTGTGTTGGTCAATCAGATCAGATGAAAGGCCAGGTGGGGTGAGAGCAGCAAGAGGGCACATCAGAGGAAAGAAAGCTCCTGCTTCCGATGATGAAAGGGTTGCGCTTCGCCGACACCAAAACAGCGGCACCTCTCCCGGAATACAGCTGGTGTTTTAGCTGTCACAGCGCTGTCTTCAAAAGCCACTGGATTGGGGCCTTCACAGGCACAGAGTGATTTATTCACACAAATCATCCCAATTTAATGTTTTACTGATTACATCAAAAGGCATCAAATGCGGGCCATTGCTCTGTAAATGTGCAAACATCATATTTTGTGTACATAAAAAGTTTGATTTTTCTTTTGGACAGATCATGGTTGGCTGTCTGCAGGCATAACAATGGTGGTTAATGCCATAGTGACAACACACAAATATTAGTGGCTCACCATTTTATTAATTCACTTTTTTATACCAATATAAAATGCCATATCCTCTGATCAATCTATCAAAATCTCATTAATCTACTGAAACATTTCCTAAAGCTATAGGGATTTTCATTTCATAGTATCTGATAAAATACAGTGTGAAAGACAAACAACAATGGTGTTTTTCTCAGTTTGGAATTTCCGTAGATACTGCCCTTTGGCTTTGCAGGGCAGTATTAATCTGAGAGCACTGCATTGGCTTTGGCAGACCCAAAGGCAGGCTTCTATCAGACAGCCTGATAGCTGCACTCCACAGCTTTCTGCAGTAGAGAGAAGAGAATGGGGTGGGTGACTTCACGCGATTGGAAATCCCACCCTTTCCACCCTTCCTCATTCAAACTTCTTAAACATTTATCACATCTGGTGTGCTAAAGTAGTTTCAATCTAAACACGTATTAAATTTAAAGGAGACTCTGGCGGCACTATGAATTAGTAATGGTGTTAACTCTCAGGTCTATTCTTGAAAGGGCTCAAAAAGGGGGGGAAATTTATATCAAAGAATTTGACAGACAGGTCTCCTCTGGAGTCATGGTCTCGTGACATATGTATGACAAGCACAGCATGGATGACATGACTGCAAAGATAAATAGTCGCCACTTTACTGAGATTCTTTACCGCAAGAGGAAATGGAGCACTGATTGATGCCGAGTTAGTGTTGTGGTGTAGAAAAAAAATTGTCTGCCAAATGCTTGTCCGTCCTCGACGCTGGCGTGTGTGAGGCCAGACACAAAGATTGCGCTGCTCTTCACAACACACAACTGTACTTTTGTCTGCCAGAGACCTCCAAGCATAACACAACAGAGATTGGGTTTTTATTTTCCAGTGTATATATATAAAAAAATATTCATCAAAGATGAAATGTTTCCCAGCTGTGTTGTCTTTGTAAATCTCATCTCAAAAATGATGTCTGTGCAAAGAATAATTAGTTTGTGCTGCCCGTGTACTGTTACAGCGGATCGTCAGATTTACATGTAAACAACTGGAAATAAACAACTGAAACAGACGACCCTGCAGCACCTTCAACCATCCGTTGCACTCTCCCCCTTTGTGATTCCCGGCAAGTAACCACCTTTTTTTCCTATGGTTAGCCTCTGGGGGCCATACGGCACATTAGTAACACCGCGATGAAGCTCTATACTGAGCCGAAGAGCTCTGGCTGTTACCTGGGGCACAGCGGAGTGCTCTTTGGGTGACTTTCCCAAAGCTTGCAGAGCACCCGCGGCCATAAGGACATGTCCTCCTCCAGTGCCGAGCTGCTCACCCACCCATCCCTGCTCTACGTCCATCCACCCAACCTCCTGGCTGGCTGGCTGGCTGGCTGGCTGCAAGTCTGCCGACTCTGAGGGCAGTTTGAGAACTGCCAGAAAGACCCTGCTGGGCAGGAAGGCAAGTATCCCGCCCCCCGCCCGTTCCCATCAACCACCACAGCCTGCTTCCCCCAGCATGGGCCTGACTGCTCCTCCCGCTGCCTATCCCCTCGGACCGAAACCAATGCCTCATCAATCAAGTGCACTGAGTGCGCGCGGGGGCTAAGACAACACATGCGGCGCTTGGCAAGCCCGTGGTTTTTTTGGGGTTTTTTTTTTCCCGCTTTTTTTTTAGCTCGGGCGCCTGTGCAACTCGAGCCGTACATGACTGCAGATGATTTTTGTGCTGGTGGAGAACATTACGGGCGAACACTATCTCTTAGAGCAAGGAGGAGTACACATCACGTCGCACCGATATCCAAGTGTGCGTTGAGTGTGCGTGATGCGGGGCCGACAGAGTCATGCGAGATCGTGCACAGATCGTGAGCCAGGCCAAGAGCTTAATGGGGCCGTAATTTAGTGCAGGAGTTGGGAAGAATGTCATGTTGGACGTCTACATTGCTGGGTTGAGCCAGCGTCTGCATTCTTGAGGATAAATTATTGAGTCAAAATCTGACGGTAGACAAGCAACACGGTGATTGCTGAAGGGAGGGATTTACATCAAGGCTTCATGTGTGTTTTTTAATTGCTTCAGAGGATTGAGAGAGTCTATACACATAAACACACTGTTACATGGCACCAGTCATCCACACCCTGCAGATATACTGACAACCAAAAGACTAAGAATGTCAAATCGGTGGTTGTCATCCAAAACCCTTACCCCTACCTCAAATCTGCACTACACCGTGGTTCTACTAAAAGGATAGGCGCTAAACAATGTTGGCATGGTATTCCCAAGGCA
Organism: Alosa sapidissima; assembly: GCF_018492685.1. NCBI lineage: Eukaryota > Metazoa > Chordata > Actinopteri > Clupeiformes > Clupeidae > Alosa > Alosa sapidissima. Next base: position 23,667,941 of record NC_055962.1, on the reverse strand, counting down.
TTTTGCTACCGAAAAATAATTACTGTATGCTGGTGCCAGCTCGTTCTCCGAGGGATTCATGTTCAGGCTTACTGTCGATCTGCATTTATTCCATAACCAACAAAGGTTTTCTCCTACAGTGTTCAGTCAAGGATACCTCTCCACACTCTTCAATAATGCATCAGAGCAGAAAGAAGTCTGGAGAGGGTTATTCTACAGCAAGATAGAGCCTCACCATCCAAAAAAACAGAATAAACACCAAATGCTTAAAGTCTCCTGCTGAGACACTTCAAGCTCTGAAAGACAGTGCAATCTGATTGTGTGTCTGTAAACACCTTCCAGTCATAAAGGCCTCTAAATCTCAGCTGCAGGCATACTTAGCAAAAGAAAATCTCAAGTGTTGCTGCCGAGGTAAGCTCAGCTAATCTGTGGATTTAGCACATCTACAGTATGCATCTAATTTTCCGAAGGGTTAAAGCACGAAGAGCCAGCCAGCCCTCCCAGCATCATATGACTCTCAGTCATGTACATACATATACACCTGTCAACTTAGACAAGGATAAACACCAGAGATTGTTTCTATCATACAGCTTAGACAAAGCCTATCATAGAAAGAACAGAAATGATACAAATACAAACAGGCATAAATATCCACAACCAAACCAGCTAAAGGGGACATAGATGGGGCATGTGGGATATGGAGAGAAAATATGGCTAGAATATTCAGCCAGGATGGTATGAATAGAATTTCCCTTAAAACAGGAATTTGGTGGTGTTGATAGTGGTGGTGGTGGTGGTGGTGTGTGTGTGTGTGGGTGGGGCACAAGACACAACATCTGGCCATGAATATTAGTCCGATTAACAGCATGAGTGCACAACATGACAAATAATTCACAACAGATATGTACAAATATGCTGTCTCCACTGTGCTCTCACCTCAAGACTGCCTATTTCTGTTGGGAACATGCTCTTTCTCTCTGGTTATCTCTCTCTCTCCCTCCCTCTCTGTCTCAATTTTTGCTCTCCCTATATTTCACAGTTTCTCCTCCCTCTTACATGGACAGGACTGGTGCCTCCAGCATTCCTGTCACAACTGAGACACACTGCAAAATATGGCACATCCACAACCCAGCACCACACCATACCAAACCAGCAATCCCTTTTACCCCTCCCAGCTGATGGAGCACATGCCGTGTTTGATGCCAGCTACCGTGGCAACACACCATCCAGAGGCAGCCTTGCCTGTGCCAGCAGGCACAGAAGACCCCCCATCACCCCCCACCCTATCCCGCCGACCCCCTTACTTTCCTCCCACTCCCTCTCTCCTCTCCAGCGCCTCAGGAGTCAGCCACACTCCCTGCACTCATCCAGCAGGAGGCCATAGATGGAGGGCGGCTGGACTGAGACCGGATGCACTTGATGCACTTTAATGCGAGACACCTGTGTCAAGCAGGCTTGTGTGACTAGACATCATAGGAACTGTAATCCTATTCAATGGTCTACAAATTAGAGACATTGTCCACAGACACAACAAAGAAGCACTCTAGATAGCAATATCTAAAAAATATAGCAGTAACTTTAGCAGTCAGTAACTCAGACAACAATTATGTTGACATTTTAAATAGTGGAGTGGAGCGCACAAATTGAGCATCTGGGAAAACCATGACATTTCTACTAGAGGAAATAAAACCAAAAACTGTGAGGGGCCACATTTCCATTAGTTTGCAACCTTGTCACTGCAAGACATGTTGACTCATAAAGACATATTTACTGTGTACATATAATGCATTATACCAGTGTTTCTTAACTGGTGGGTCGGGACCCAAAAGTGGGCCGCAGAACCGTACTGGGTGGGTCACACAGCTTGTGGTTAAAAATAAATTTAAAAAAAATCGGCAATTTAAAATGCTACCTTATCAGATCTAATGTTGGACCTTTATTTTGATAAACTTTATTCATAGCCTACATATCAGCCATTGCCATGGACATAGACAATGTTTCATGTGACAAGTCATGTTAGACATAATTTTAGTGGTAAACACAATTAGGCTGCTACTCTGAATATTTGAAGTAGCCTACAGTAGGCTCGGATATGGATTCACTTAAACTGAGGGCAAAATAGGACAGAAACCCCATTGTGTGGTGTGCAGTAGATGGCTGGCACATGAGAGCATGAAACCATCAAAACTAAAATGCCACATGGAAACAAGACACCCCTGTCAAAGTCATACCTGTCGAGTACTTTGAAAGGTGACATCAAGAGTTGAAGACTTCACAAATGTAGGCTAATGCCAAACATCCGCATGTTCCAAACAAGTAGGCACAGGCTCTTTGCTTGTCTTACCATGTAGCTCACCATATCGATTGGCTTGAACGCTAAAAATATATATATATATGGGTTGCGACTTTATGAACATGGGAAATTGTGGGTCCCAAAGCCAGACCACTTAAGAACCACTGCATTATACTGTAATACAACATGGTGTTTGTTAATTATACAAAGGCAGATTGTATATAGCCTATGATTACTTATAGTGCATATGCATATGAGAAGCATCCAGTGACACAAATATTAATATTCTGCTTTTTTCCCTTTTTGTGGCAAACCTATTAGTCCTGAAAGATACATAAAGTAATCTAAATACATTCAGTAAGTGTGTGTGTGTGTGTGCGTGCACAAGCAAGTATTTCTGTGTAACTGAGAAAATGTGTTTACACCAGAAAAAAAAGAGCTTCACTTAAACACTCTGCCTACAATTTGTTTCCAGCACAGTAGATTAGAAATCTCTAAATTGTTTACCCAAGCGCAAAAGTAGAAATGCTCAATAAAATTTGGGTAGATGCAAGATAAGGCAATCGAGTATGACTTATGAAGTAGCAGACAGACTTTCAGCATGGGATAAAAGCTCTTAAAGCAAAGAGGAGCTGAAAGAAACCAAATTAACTGGTCTGGTAGCCAATTGCTTTTCATCAGCCAACAAAATTTTATTACATTTCACTACTTTAAATTGTGATTCCATAAGTGTAAAAAAATAAATCTACCTTGTGGCCCAGTCAGTGACACAAGACTGTGGTATACATCAATGGTTGCACTCACGTTCACACACAGGATATTCTCAATCTGCACACCAGCTCACTGGAAGGTCAGGTGGTACATTAAACCATGTGTAAAGAGACTGCACATACTACGGTGTGAAAGCAAACACTAGTTTTATGAAGTACATATGGGGGGGGGGGGGGGGGGGGGACGATTTCCTTACTTTCTTACTAAACCATACAGCTTCATGAGAAACAGAAAATGTAAAGCCAGCATAGAAGTGTTAGTTCAACACAGGATCAGACTTGTTTGCACAGAATGCAAGCCCTGTCCTGAAGTTGGAGACCAACATGTGAAATGTTATCACTTCTACTCTACCACCTTCAGAAACTAAGTGACTGTCAATCACAAAAGCCAATGCTAGTTACTTCAATAGTGACTCCGCAATGGATAAAAAACAGACATTTTTAAGGTCAACAGCTATACAAAAGCCAACACTATCTGTTGAATTGTTATAATTCTGTTCAGTTCTATTTAGTCTTTTAACAGTTTTTTTTCAGGCCATATGAATAAACTATAGGGCCTACACTGTAATTTTCAATGTTACAATGTAATATCTATTGATGTCATTGTAAGTCGCTAAGAAACATAAATGTAAACAAACATAACAAATACATTTGAAAATTAAAAAATAAAAACTACAGTATAAGTGAGTAGGAATATAATATAACTTCTTCTGAAAAGCACAGGTTAAAATGACCCCCAAACCCTTTTTGGATCATATAGGGCGGCCATACATGTCAAGATTCATCAGGAGTTAATTGCTCATGTTACTCACAAAGGACCTTTTTGTTCCTTTGCGGGTTTATGCAATCACACAAAAATGCAACTCATGTTCGGAAGGTGAAAGTGCCCCCAGCGAAATATCTGAGCCACTTCAGTTCTCACCGATATCCAGACGTCACTTTTCCTGAGCACCTTTCAGCACAGAGCAGAAACTCGATACAATAGCCATTGAAACCTAAAATTAACCTGTCACCTCACAGAGCAAAACACTACGTGAAACGACACTGAGGTACATCTGGAATGGCGTGATGTGGTTTTGCGGTCGCTGCATTTTCGGCACGGGTGTCAGTAAAGATCTTGAGATCACTCACAACCGGGTCAGTAGAGCAACATATGATAGACAGGGTGATAGACAGAGGGGCATGTGAAACAAAGACAGTGCTTTGAAATGATGGGAAAAAAATGAAGTTCAAGCGCTGTGGTGATTAAGGGGATTGTGAATGGACATGAATGAATGCCATCAGTTCATGAAAGTCTTTCAGCGGGTTGGTAACAGTTGAGCTCACAGAACAGAGGGTTCAGACACTTTCACACCCTAAGGCAACCTTGCCTGCAATGAGCCACTGACAGATGGACAATTAGCTCATTCAGCTTCTCCAAACTTGTCAATCTCGCGCAGGCTTGTGAAGCTGCCATCCCCTACATTCTGGGGAGAGACTGTCATATTGTAATGTGCTGCTTCAGGGAAACTCCTAATCAACAATATCTACGTTGATCAGATGTGTGCCAAAATGTACTTCTTTTAGCCAAGTTCGCGGAACAGTAAATTACTTAAAAAATGAAGCTCTGTGAGTTCTGTGTCACATCATCTTGATAGCAACAAAGGCAACATGTGGTTTTGTGAGCAAGACAGGGAGAGGGAGAAAGAAGAGAGAAAATGCGTACTGTTTGGATAATAAGTCATTTCTCAGTCTCACAAATGAACTGCCCACATAATAATGTAACAGGCGACAGGCCATCGTCTTATAGTCGTGGAGAGAGTGCACTCTAGAGCCATGACATCAGTATTCAGGTACAATAACGGTGATTACTTTTGAAGTGACTAATGGCGACAAAAGTAAAAACACCCCTTCCCATCCCCTCCAACCCCCTATAAAAAACAGAAGAATGCACAATGGTTCTATTCCATCGCAAAACAGTACAGTGAATATTACGAGGGCAAGGAACTCAGAGACTGACATTTTATTTGATACTGGACACTGACCGACCTATGGTTCAGTTAAACCATCGAGTCACTACTGTGCACTGCATGCCATTTAAAGCCCATGAAATTTAGTCTTCAAATGGCTTCTGAGACTTCACCTATAAGTCAAAACTCCACCACAGGCATGCCCTACACTCACAATAAGCCTATAGTTATGGCATGGCTTGTAAAAAAATAGCTCCACAAAGAGATATGCAGACTACCTATTTTATCACATGCTCAGAGTATTAGCATTCCGCAGGACACTGACTAAGCTCGCTGGTTCTTGTTCACGATAATGGACACCACAAAGGCATGGCCCATAAATGACTTCATTGCGGATCATAGAACCTGATACCATTGATTGGCTCTACATGGCAGCCCTTCTTCTTGTACAGGGGGTGGTATATCTGGGACAAATTCAGTCCCCGTGGGATGGCTGGTGTTGGAATAATGGACAGCCAGTTGCCTGGTCATCCCCTACTTAGGAGCCAGAGAGGCAGCTGAGGGGCTGTTTTGGGAATGATGCATTCAACAGCTGGTACTCAGCCGAGGGGGTGAAACCCATCTCTGGAAACACAGGACATGGAGCATAGCGGAGAGACGGCACCCAGCCAAATGCGAAAACAATGTCTCAGGAAGGTACTACTCTCTCTCTCTCTCTCTCTCTCTCTCTCTCTCTCTCTCTCTCTCCATCTTTTTCGCTCTTCCTCTGCCTCTACTGTTATTCTGTCAACCCTGAAGTGAATTCATTCAGAGGGGGGTTGAACACAGTAGTTGTTGCCATTCTATTTATGTTATACTATAAGCAATGCCATAGTACCAGGTGCAGACACACTGAAACAATATGCTACCTGTCGTAAAAGTTACACAGAGAAAAAAAAAGGAGTGTAAAATGGTGGTTGGGATACTTTTTTCCATCTCTGTGTGTTTACATAGGATTAACTCAGGCAGCTCCAGGTAATGGAAAATGTTGCCTTCTCCAGTGTTAATAAACATAGGGACTTCGGGGGAAAGGTTCTCTCTTTTTAGATGAGAAAAGCCGTTGTTAGAGGAAACTCAAACCTTGAAGTCCGGCTCACTCCAGCCCAGTTGGCAGTCGTTCGACATCTGTCGCCACCCGTTCTCAGTGGATAGTGTGCACATTTCTTTCTGAGGAGTAAATTGGTCATATGACATGGCAGGTTAAGTCTCACAGAGAACTTGTTGTTGAGCAGCATTTTAAAATGTAAATCATTTTGAGTGGGCCTGTCGGCAAATAAGCTGTGTATACCCGTGCTTGCCACTGTACTACTGCCAACCACCGGGTATACACAAAATGAGTGTGGTGTGTGTGTGTGTGTTACAGCCTATAGCTGAAGGGGGAGGATTCTTAGAGGGACAGTCAGTTAGTCATACTGTACCTCTATCATTTCATACTTCACATCACTGTGCACTCCATATCAATGTCTAGTCTCCAGATCAATAATGTTTTGTGACCTTTACAGAACTATTATCATATTGCTCTGCTTTGTTTAATACTACTGAGGCCCCATTACTAATGGCCTGGCTATTTATTGAGTGAGTCTACACAGGAAACGATATTAGTCATTGGGATGACATCCAAAACACGTTTAAAGGTAAACTATGCAGTATTGGCAATTACCTTACTGCTTTCTCGGTTTTTGCTTCTTTTTCGCTGGCTCTGTCATGACGAATGTCTGAGAAACTCCATCGCTACCTTTTTCTAGCCGGTGCCTGGCGTGTATGTGTATTTGAATGCAGTAAAGCAATTCGTTACACTTGTTATACTTCCTGACACTGAGGCCGTCGGCCCACCGATCCACAGTTGCAAGGGTGGAGTTCAACCATTCAACCCGAAAAAAGTCATATAACCATTCTAATGACTCTGAAGCTGTTAAATGAAGGTAAATTAAGCTAAAACTTGCATATTAAGCTAAAAAACCTGCATAGTGTGCCTTTAATAAGCGTATATTAAAGGCCTGGCTCAATAATGCAAGTATAGGCCTAGGCCTTCTCACAGTTTATAGGGTAAGGCTATTTGCACCCCTGGTACAATTAGCAGTGTATGCTATTCATACCCTGGTGCAATAAGATGTGAATTCTATTCGTACCCCGGTGCACACAGCAATGTGTCCTATTAGTACCCTGTCTGGTACAAATATCAATGTATGCTATTCGTACCCCGGTGCACAGAGCAATGTGTTCTATTAGTACCTCGTCTGGTACAAATATCAGTGTATGCTATTTGCACCCCTGTGCATTTAATCTGGCATATTGATCACACAATGTAATAATATTTTTTTTTTTAAAAAAACAAGCAACATGGTTTTTTTTGTTGTTGCATAACAGAGTGTGAATAGCTCAGCTGTGTAATAGACACTCTGAATAAGGTACAGTATGCTGTTTGCATCAATGTACAGTTAGAAGTGGATGCTATTCGTACCCAGGTGTTTATAGTACTGCATGCTATTTACACCCTGGTGCATGAACTAGCTAATTGTTGCAATCAAAACTTCCGTTTGAGAACCAATTTCTTGTTCAAATTGCGCGCCTTCCTTCCAGAGACGTTGGTACACATGCACAGTCACTCCGCCAAAACGCATCACACGGGAATCGAACCCCGTGCCCTTGCCTGTGACCACTGCACCTGCTTCGACAATGTGACCACTGCATCTGCTTCGACAAGAAGTCGAGGTTTGCAGGTAAACTTATAGTTTATATAAACTATAAACTTATAGTTTATAGGCCTGAACGTCATATTCACGATATATATATACCCACAGTATACACACATATACATATATATTAGGGTCCTTATATGGGGTCATTTTTTTAAATGTTCAACTCTCACCCCCTAAATGTGTTAGGATATCAATAAAAACACAATGCATTTTTAATTGTTCCTACAATATCTAGAGGTTGCTCAAGGCCTTTGAATATTTCCGGAATCGCTAATTTTTGCAGAAATTTTACCATTTAAGAACGCACAACAAAATAAAATGCAATAATATGTTTAATAACACAGACACTGTGCTAGTGTGGTAAACAACATAATACATCATAGAAAGAAAGAAACAAACAAGCCAAAAACACTTGCATGCTTGTATGACATAATGACAGGATGTTGATTTCAGAACTAAGTAAGAACATTGCTGCCATAAGCATACTGTATTATTAAACAATTATACATGCTAGCACATTGTATCACATAATACGCGAAAAATCCTGAATATGCACTCTGCACAGTATGTATTAAACTTCAAAGGCTTTGAGCAACCTCTAAATATTGATTAATATTGATAACATTTTAAAACATTTATTTTTATTTATTCAAACATATTGGTGGGGTGAGAGCATGAACTTTTAAAAGTTGAAAAATTAGGACCACCCTAATACACCAGGGCTCTCGTTTCCACTGTAGATGGATTACTTAAACCACCTGATAACACCATCAACTCCATCAAAATCTATCTGACAAACGCCGGTTTGCCTTCTTGAACTTTATCATGGAAAAACTAAAACAATTCACCAAGGACGGCAATCATTGAACTAAAAGAACCATTCTCCATGAATAGCAATAAATCCAATGCTATTTGAATAGCCATAAATCAATGCTATTTGTGAGTTCAGTCTCCCAGCTCAAAGTTGCAACTCTGGTCTCATCAGTAAGTGCAATTCCTCCACCAGTCAGCTGAAACCTCTTCTAACAAGCTTGGTTATGATGTGCCGCGTATTGCCCTGTTGATAACCTCAATAATTCACATGTCTTACAATTGGCATTATCCATTCTTCATGACTGCTATTCACAAACTGCTATTGTCAGACCAACTCTGAAAAAACCTGGACTGAATCCTATTGACTTAAATTACTATACAGTAGATCTCCAATCTGCCATTTACCTAAAATCTTTGAGAGGATAGTGGCATCTCAACTCCAGGATCACCTGAACCAATGACCTCTGCACAGCTGATGCTGAACCTTTCCAGCCAGGATATGCTGCTTTCTCAGCTGCGCACTTGCTCAATAGGCACGAGCTCCACACGGCAGCCTACATGATAGGCTGGTAGCATGAGGTGCAATCATAGCTCCACACGGTACGTGACAGAGGCTGGTGGCAATGAAGAGCAATCATAGCAAGCGAGACACAGCCAACGCTAACTTCTGAGGGATGAAGGTATTCACACTTCGAACTCGTTGAAACTAAGGGGAGAAATGTGAGTGTAATTTAAGTAAATAATGTGAGTAAATAAAATTAACGTGTAACATAAAAAGTTACTTTCCATAGAGGAAACTTCAAATGGCTCTGTAGGCTACTTTAAATTGGAATCAACAGGTGACTTATTTTATGTCAGTGTGGTATTTGCTGATTGAAACATAGATAGATAGATAGATAGATAGATAGATAGATAGATAGATAGTCTTTATTGTCATTGACACTTTTTGCAAAGGTACAACGAGATTGAAAGTGCTGTCAACTCATGAGGAATGCATAAAAACAATAAATAGTTAGTAGTTATTATTTTTTTTTATATATATATTTTATTTTTTCTCATTGCATTGATTGTGTGGAGGTATGCATGTGTTCACACCACATGTAAAAAGGAAATGAAGCATTATTAGTTCATTGTAATTTGCAAAAAAAATCATTCACACCCCTGTACCAAAACCACTCTGCATAACATTGCTCTTCACTGACAAAGCCCTCAGTGAAAACAACCTCAGAGCACCTCCTTCCCCTTCATACACAAGCCTTTTTTTGTACTGTCCATCACCCGTCCCAATGGGCCATTGCTATTCATCTCGAACTGAAGCACCTTCTCTCTAACTAGAACACTATACTCACGGGGCTGTAGGAACTGGTTCAATTTACACACCTGGATAAGGCTCAGGTGGCACGGGAGGCTGGCATAATGAAAACGGGCAGACGATAGCTCATGCCCCCCGAGTGCCATGCTCTTGTCCTGCAGGCCCCCTGGGCTACCTTCACGTGTAGGCCCCTCATTCATGGTTCTGTATACATAATGAACAGGGAGAGAGAGAGAGAGAGAGAAAGAGAGAGAGAGAGGGACGGGTAGGTAAAAAAGACAGATCATACACGAGTATGGAGGGGAAACACGAGTATGGAGGGGAATCAGACTGAAGATGTGTGTGTGAAGAACCTGCTTTTGCCAATAGTGTGTTTTAGTGTGTTTTAAGTAAGACAATTTTATTCATAGGCTAGGGTTATAGACAAAAGTCACAAAGTGCTTTACAAAAGCACAAGAGCAACTCATACTGCGTATGTGTATGTACGTTTGTGTGTATCTATCTATCTATCTCTATCTATCTCCATTTATCTCTATCTATCTATCTATCTCTATCTATCTATCTCTATCTATCTATCTATCTCTATCTATCTATCTCTATCTATCTATCTCTCTTCAAATCTACACACAGAAATTTTCTATTTTTCACATTGTATTTTCATCAATATATTATTCAATATTTCATTTATAATTCCATACACTGTAGTAGTACAGTGTAGTCCACTGACTTATTTATTGCAGCCCTGAATCCAGTTCAAGTGAGGCTAACTGTCCACGAGGGGACAAAAGATCTGCCCTGTGCTACGATGCCTATTTTAGACACATAATACTCTCACAGCGGGCCGGCTGCATCTATAAATATTTCAATGAGTCAAATGGATATCATTTTTAACCGAACAGCTTTGGCAACTTGTAGCCAACCACAGGTGGAGTTGCTGCAATGGTCTGGTTATTCTTGACATGTTGTTTTCTGTTGGACAGGGGGCCAAGTCAACCTCTGTCTGTCTCTCTCTCTCTCTCCCTCTCTCCCTTTTTTTGTAAATAATACTTGATTGAAATATTTCATCCAAACATGAATATTTAGGAAACTTGATGCTGGATCAAGGAAAAGTTGCTCTGGTACAGGTTTAACAAGAACGCGTGTTAAACTTAACCACAGCCAGATTGGGTATTTTATGCAAAAAGCAAGGGCATCTGGTGCTGAGTAACATGTTTGAATTTGGAGACTTGGAACCTTCAGCATGAAAATACAGCCCTCTTGTAACACAGGAGGTGGGGTGGGTGTGCAAGGGGGATAAAATCTTGGCTTTTCCTCTGCATAGCTTTCACAGAGTTGAAGGATCTGCTTAAAAAGCAAACTGTAAAAACAGGTACACTTGTTTTTCTTGAAAAAGATTATTTTTAAAAAGTATATTTTGGACGTTTTTTTCAGTCACTGCTCTGACTCTGACTGCCCTGCCCGTCTCCGGCGAGCCGTAGCAGTCAGCCTGGTCAACCATGGTGTCGCCATGGCACCCCAGGATATTTTAATCCAATCTTTGGCTCACATAGTTTATGGTCCTTTCCACTATGGACGCCGGAGGGTGTGGTGACCGTTCCATAGTGCCACTGCTCTATGAGATGAACTTAATCCACACACCATAACTGAAGGAAGTCAAGCTCAGCGAGGGCATGTATCAAATGGCCAGTGGATGACAAGTTTGACTGCATTCAAGGTGTGCCATTTGTGTGTGTGTATACAAGAAAGATGGAGTGATCAAGGTTGAGAGAAAAAGGATAGAGAGATGTGTGTTTTCCTTTTCAGTAGCATGCCCTGAACAAGTTTGTTTTGTACCCATGCCATACACTCTCCCCAGGAAACAGGCTTTATTAATTGTGTAACGGGGACGTCAGGCGATGACTTATGATCTGTGTGACTGAATGTGAAGGTGCATTGTTGGTGACTTTTAACAGACTCTGAAAAAAGACAGAGCGAGAAAGAGAGAGAGAGAGAGAGAGAGAAATGAGCAGTTCAGAAATAAAGGTCTGGAAAGAAAAACAAGCTCAAGGGGATTTGTTATGTGGGGGTGAACCAAGAACGTCTCCCAGTTCTGTCCAGAGGAGGCTGCCATTTTAACTGCGGCTCTGTGTTCCAGGTGTTGCTTGTTAATTGGCAATTCTGCGAGCAATAAAACATTTCAGTTACTTATGCCCGTAAAGTGCTTTCATGCCGCTTCCAAATGATGTAATTAGCCAGCCATTCCGATCGGCACAGCATTCAGCCCTATGCTGGGCTTGTATGGGTGGGGGGTTTGGAGAAGGAGGGCCCATTTGCACACAGCAAGAGGCCTGTCAGGGTTTCCTGGAATATGTTTTTCATTTGGGAATCAAAACAGCATAAAGAGAGGTAGTCGTTTGCACAAGATACGTGCACTGTAATTTCATGTTTCCAACTGTAGCTCAGTTTGTGTGAGGGGTTTTCTTTTCTCTCTCTTTCTCTCTCTCTATCTCTCTCTCTCTCTCTCTCTCTCTCTAAATGCATAATGGCAAAAAAAAAAATCAAAACAGTGACATGAAAGGAATTCCCATTTATGCATGAAGCTCGCCAAGCCCACTGAGGTGTTTGCCATCAGCGACAGATCAATCTGTTTATTCACTGCTCAGAACCTTCGGAAATATGTGCTGCGGTCTCCTACATTTCACATAAAGATCGCAGGCCTGAGAGACCATGCTGAGTTGAGTTGAGTCTCAACGAGCAGTCTGTGGAGGTCATGGATTTTGAGGTCGATGTCTTGGACTGTTCAAAGGTCTTCCAAACTTGCATGCAAACAGCATCCATGCACCAGGAGGAGTTAAAAAAAAACTCAAGGTTTTTACGGAGCGTCAAAGATTGATGGTTAGGCGAAGAGAAACAGCTTAAAAAGAAAAACGAAATGAACCGAAACCACATTTTAAAATTGTGTTCTCATAAAAAAGTCACAGAGCGGACATTTTACCATAAACAACGACTTGAGAAAGTAATTGAGGGATTTCGTCTTTCTGACATATTAGAGCTTAATTTAAGATACCACATGCACAGCTCTGAAATTATAAAATAATCCAGAGACAGCCACAGTGTCTCCTCACCACATCTCACCATGGCAAACCCTTAGCGACTTAGCTGAAGAGCGCTTGCTTCTTCAGACACTCACCATAAAAGACATCAGTCTCCCGAGAAAAGCCCTCAGAGTAAAACACTCTTGAGAATAGAGCCTTCTCATCGGGAAAAGTGGTAAGCAAGAGATGATTACCTGAAACAGTTTGGCACATTCAAGAGTGCTACACTAAGGTGATAACTTTGGCACATAAACAACATGAAGATGAGGGGCAAGTTTTAGATGGGCCCGAAAGCAGACAAGTGGTACCCAAACCGCTGGGGCTGTCTCCTCATAGTCGCCTTCCTGCTTGTTGACTTGATCTATAGATCCTTTCAAGAGAGTTCCATCATCATAGTTGGCCCCACAAGACTTCCTTTTTAACATTCCATATGTTATCTTAATGCAGAGGAAGAAGATTGGGGCCCAAATAGAACGTTCAAGCATTGTTTTTTTTTTATTGATGAAAGGGTCCATACTAGTTTTTGGCGTACTGCAGACTGCCCAATATATACAGTTATACAGTATATATATATATATATATATATATATATACTGTATATTTTGCATCAAAATATGCAAAATAATTGGTGAGCAGGAATGTCTGTCTCATTGGAATTGTCCTGATTGGTTGACAGATAAAGATCATGTCAAGATTTATTTGTATAAGTGTTATCATTAATTTTCTATTTTTACCCACGGCTTAGGAGATAACTAGAAACTATTTTAGGCACGTTAACCTGCTGATAGATGTTTGACCTAAAATATAACGTAAGTGTCATATTTCAAGATTATCTCATGTTATCACCAAAATAGTCAAGTTTTTACCTTTCAAAATATTCATCCTTAAAATGTTATTTCTTAAAGAGGGTAAAGCACACTTTTCCCTATTTGACATCTCAACCACCTCTGTCAACTTTTTCCATTGAGTGAAAGCTGCCATAAATGTTTATTCTGTTCTCTGCACCAGAATCTTGAAATATGACACTTACGTTATATTTTAGATCTTGACATGATCTTTATCTGTCAACCAATCAGGACAATTCCAATGAGACAGACATTCTTGCTCACCAATTATTTTACATATTTTGAGAGTATAAATGGGGAGGGGTGCAGTTCTACTAAATTCTGTCAGAAGCCAGCATGAAATCCCAACATTACTTACAGCATCTTTAATTGCCAAGAAATGAGTAGATACAAATGGCACACTTTCTCTAGCTGACTAGTTTTCTGAGAGAAACCCTCCTCTTCAAGCTACAGTTTGGGTCCCTGCAGTCTGCGGCTGAAGTACTCCATCGCAATTATAATTCACGGTTATTATCGCATGGGTCATGCTTCAAGCTAGCGTTCCAATGCAGGCATGGGTAATGAGACATAAAGAAATGTTAATTCAGTCATTAATTATCAATTCATCAACCTTACTCTGAACCGCAAGCTGTTCCGATTTTTCAGAACACTGCACTGTGAAATTCCCATCGGACACTCTGGGCCTTTTTAGCTAAAAGTTTATGTAATTAATAACATGCATATTAATCCCACTAAAGCTATTTATTTGGTTATGATACATGATGTAGTTTACCTTTTTTAACCCTGTTATGAAAGCGTAAAAAGACTTGAAGTTAGAGCAAAAGGCAAGGCTGGGTGGAGGAGATGGGGGGTAAAACTAACATTCGTTGTATATCTGGTTTAATTCAAAACAGCAGAACTGCCGTGAGGCTGTCAGGCCTCAGCCAGCAACATCGCCAAGGAACACAACAAGCTGCTCGCTATCATGGCGTTCCCATAGGAACGGGCCTGTGAGGGTGTGCCACACACACACACACACACACACACACACACACACACACACACACACACACACACACACACACACACACTCATACACACACAAACACTCTCATCTGGGCAAACATAGCTCCAGCACACACCGACACCACATTCCAGGAAGAGGGGAGAGGAGTGGAGAGACGTGAGGATATCAACACGAGCCGGGTGATTAGTTGGCCACACCGGTGAGAAGAAGGAAAAAAAAAAAAGAAAAACGCCACGAGGGGGAAAAGGGATCAAGATTCCTGAGATGTTCGCCTCGAGTGCTCATTCGCACACTTCCTGTCTCTAATAGAGGCCACACATTCCCAAAGGCTCAGCAAGATGCTGGCAGTTCAAAGCCAAGGAGCCAGCGCCAAGAAGAGTAAACAGCCAAAAAAACTGTCCCGGGAAAGGGGAAAAAAAAGGGAAAACAACGCACAGAACAAACAAAAAGCCAGAAGCACAACTTCTTCTCATAGCACCTCATAACTGCATGACATCATCTATTTTTCAGTAAACCACCACTCTGTTGCTTAATTTTCTTCTCTTTTTTTAATAATTTAACTATCGGAGAAATGAGCTGCGTGGACCAAAAACACCTTATAATGTTTGTATTCACACTGATAGATACAGCTGGATATTACAGGGCTCGCTCAGTGAGAGGATGTTAACTTCTCAAAGAGAAAAAAAGCATAAAATAATAATAAAAAAAAAAAAAACAGTTCCTCTCACATTGCCTTGAGCTTTGAAAACATAAAACGTTAGGAACGTGCATATGTTCTGCAGAGCCTGTCCGCTTTTGTAAGCAAAGTTTATTGGATTCTGCTGTGGCATAAATCAACTGCTGCTGAAGTTTATAGTTTATCAGGAGAGGGGGGGGGGGTGTTAGGTGAGACATGAATCATCACATTTTCTTAAGCCCACCTCGTGAAGAATAAATTGCAGGCACGACTTAGTACTTGGAACTGGCAATTACTGCACACCGACTCTGAGAGAGTTAAGTACACAGGCTGAAAAGGAAAGAAATAAATGTGACTGCCCTGATGGAATTACAATGAGGCCGAACCAGCGTGAAGCAAGAGAATTAGCCAGGAATGGCATCTCTCAACCCAACCGGCTTTTCTGAAAGCTACTCAAAACAGTGAGGACACTGAAACACTTTCACAGGACTGTACCCACCTGGCAGGTTTTTCCAAGAAGCTGATGCTTACAGCCCCTGTGGGGGCGTGCTAACTTTAATGTCCTTGGGCCCCTGGGGGCCTGCAAAGCTCTCAGTCAGCCCCTGTGCTCATTGGAGTGGTCCTCGGTGCATGGCTGACCCCTGGCCCCTATAACTCTGTCTTTGTTCTGTGAGAGTCACCCGGTGACCTCCTCCTGCTCCTCTTTTCCTGCCTTAAGCCCTTTTGCTGGAATTCCTGTGAGACGCGCTCTGCTCCTCTCTCTCAGCTCCCATTGCCTGAAACCTGACTCCCCAACGCTGAGCTCATTGTCAGGGGTGGATTTCATCGTTAAGAAAAAAAAAGAGAAAAGGAAGAAAAAAGAGGAGCGAATGAGAGAGAGAGAGAGAGAGAGAAAGAAGAACGGGAGGAAAAGGCTAGAAAGTTAGAGAGGAGTCGGCTTGCTGAAGAAACCGGTTGCATCGGTCGCTCGGGGGTTAAGTTGCACAGTCATACACGCATTCGTGCCAGGAGGACTGGAGAGGAAGCGACGTAGGTGTGGATAGCGCAGATCACCGCCCGGTCGTCTGCTCGTTTACCTCTTCGCTGTCCGGGCGTTGCACACACACCCCCCCCCCCCCCCTTCGCTGCACTCCCCTTTTCCCCTGTCCTGTCTTCCTGCCTGCCTGCTACCGCTCCCCCCCCCCCCCCCCACCGCCCGCTCTCGCTCCTCTTCAAAGTTAACGAGTCTCCCTCCTCTCGCCGATGTCGTCTGCGTGCGGCTGGCTGGCGCATTCCTAACAGCGGGAGACCGTGCTCTTCCTTCTGACCTCCCTGCCCGAAACGCCACGTTTTGCAAGGTAAGTGCCTGTCATTTAATGATCGTCTTTGAGCATGGGGAATGACGCTAAGACAGACAACACAAACAGAGGGGATGGGGGGAGAGGGGGAGGAAGAAACAGAAGGAGGAAAGAATGATAGAGAGAGTGGTTTTCTAGAAGTTGAGAGAGTGCTGAGCCGACGCCTTATGCTGCGTCTGTGACTCGGAGAGGCACTATGCACAGAGCCATGGCGAGAGCCGCGCATAATCACTGCAATCATAATCAAGCCAATCAGAGATGAAGTCGAGCAAAAACAAGAGTTGGAAGAAGGAGGCGAAACCTGGCCAAGCTGCCTGACAAGAGAGGCTGGTCTGGATTGAGACAGAGAGAGAGTAGGGAGTGAGAGTGAGGATAGGCTTCTGAAAGTTTAATTGGGACCACTACAATTGGATATGCTCCGCTTTTATGAATTATTGAGACATTCTCATGTTTTTTCTCCCTTCCGTGGCACTGACTTTTCTGGAGTGAATTACTCTCAATTGCTGTCAGGTTGGGTTATGTATGTGTTTATGTTTATGTTTATGTGTGTGTGTTTGTGTGTGTGTGTGTGTGTGTGTGTGTGTGTGTGTGTGTGTGTGTGTCTCACAGTTAAATCCAAAAATATCAGCACGCCAGATTTAAAAACATTTAAGATGCCCCCAAACTGTCTTTTTAATTTGAGGAAAGATTTTAAAACTGGAGAGAACTTTGATATACTGAAGTTGTTAATGGGGCAATTAAAATTACAGTAGTAAGATTGGAGAAATTTTGTTTTTATTTCCCTAAAATTACTTTACACACATATGACTTTTTAGGGCATGAGAAAAGAAAAAAGCCTTTTTAGCTTTATGTGATTTAATGTTGTCACGAAATCCCCCCCAAATATCAATGGCCCCAGTTTGTGTGATTTGCTTCATAACTAATTTGTTCAGTTTTTGCACATTATTACTTCTTTACACATAAGCTCTTTGATGTGTCACAGCAACAAACTAAAACATCATCTGTACGCTTTTTTGGAATTGACAGCTTTTAAGTTGTAGAAAATGTTTAGCTTTTTTTTTTTTTTTTTAAAGAAATTAATTTAATAAATTACTTCTGTGATCACATATTCTGTTTTTACAAAAAAAATGAAGTTCAATGCTTCACAAAATGGGCCAATTTTTAGCTTTTGTAAAGACCAATTCCAATGATGAATCAGTAATAAATGCATTTTTCTTAAAACATATTTCTTACAAGGGAAGAGACTACAGCATATGGGACATGTCTTACTTCTTTATTTATTTTAGAATGAAACAGGCTTCACTACTGTGATCACAGCAATGCTACAGAAAGAAGAAAAACTACTCAGCTGTGTTGAGACAGTTTCTGCTAAAGGTGTTTGATTACCACAGCCCAATGATTTTATACTACACCTTTTGTGGAGGTAGTGGAATTCTAGCTTGCCTTTGAGACTCTCTCTCTCTCTCTCTTTCTCTCTGGTGTTGAATCAGATGACCAGCGAGAGGTCGGCTCATGAATCAGACATTGTCTCGGGGCTGACGCTGGCCCAAGGGCACCGCTGAAATATGCAGAGGGGAGCGTGGGGTCGAGCGGCGAAATGCCAACACAGGCGTACGACTGTTCCAATACGGGGGTGTGGAGAGGGGGGTGAGGGGGGTGGTGGCGGTGGTGGTGGTGGGGGTGCAGGGGCACGCCGGCCAAAGCTTAGTCTCTAGAGTCACCCTCCGACAAGCCATTAGGAGACGGAGGCATCCGCCAATGCCTCCCGCGAGGAGAGCAAAAACAAACAGAGCAGGAGGAGAGAGAGGCTAATGTAATTAAGGCTAAAGCGCTGGGTGGGGGCATTAATTCTGTTTAAACCAGCGGAAGGCCTCTGCCCACCAGTATCAATCACCACAGCTGACCGTTACCTACAGGACAGAAGCACACAACCTGAAGAGGTTTGTTCCTCTTTGCTCCCCCAACACTGTGCCCGCCTGTACGCACAGGGGCCTTGCTGCCGCTGAAGGGTCCTGTTGAAGGGGGAAAATGGAGGGCCTACATTTATGCCTGCCTTGAGTGGGCCTCTGTTGAAAATCATTTAATGGCTCATAACAGTTTCTACGGTTCCAGGCTTGATGCAAGCCAAGTATTTAGTATTTAAAGGCAAATGCAGCCATATGTTTTTACTGGATGTACTGAAACTCTATTAGCTGTGCGCACCAACCACATAAAATGTTTTTAAAAAAGACAAGGGAATCTACTTTATCCACTTCTACATTCAATTATTACACTCGCTCACTATCTACCAAATCAAAATCAGGTAATTTGCTTTTAGTATAAGTATAAGTATATATACTCTTTTGATCCTGTGAGGGAAATTTGGTCTCTGCATTTAACCCAATCCGTGAATTAGTGAAAAAGTGAGGTGAAGCACACACTAATCCCAACACAGTGAGCTGCCTGCTACAACAGCGGCGCTCGGGGAGCAGTGAGGGGTTTAGGTGCCTTGCTCAAGGGCACTTCAGCCGTGCCTACTGGGATTTGAACCGGCAACCCTCCGGTTACAGGTCCAAAGCGCTAACCAGTAGGCCACGGCTGCCCCCATGACAGTGACATTTCATCCATGACATTTTATCCATGACAGTTACCAAGCAACAACTACATATGTCTAACTAAACTTTATTACTTGAAATAGAGGGTATAATGGTCAGGAAAGCAATGAGAATAAAATGAGAGATTGACATGTCACACAGAAAAACAATATGCACAAAGAGGCCATAGGTTCCAGTGAGCTAAAGGGTGTTGCTAGGCACTACACAAAGCAGAAGTGCAATTCAGACAATCATAATTAAGGACCGGAATTATCCGTTTTAGACTATAAAAGTTCAGAGCCACCACCAACCATCTGTATAACAGACATATGTGGCATGCTCAGGCTCTCAGAATAAATGGCCAAATTTTTGTGTTTACTTTATGGTTTTGATTTTTCCCCCCCTTGTCCTTTGACCATTGATGACTGGTGCACCATTTATCTGCTCTTGGCAGAGGAGCCACTCCAGAGACAGTCGAGCATGCGATGGGCCTGAATTCTGATGGACGTTTTTTTACGGCGGCTGTGTGAAGCCTGGACCGGCCATTGTTGTTTGCTTTGGCCCGTTCCAAAAGGCAGCCAAGAGAGCACTCCGGAGCTAAGGGCTGCCAACACGAGTCCGGCCACCCCGCTCCGCACGCACCCCCACCACACACACGCACACACACACACACACACACACACACACACACACACACACACACACACACACACACTCCTCATTTTCTGCTCCACTCACAGTAGACTCATTTAACTGGCACCACAGAGCTCTGAACACCCCCTCCCCCCCTCCCCCATACCCACAGCAGCTCCCTTTCTCCCATATTAGCGAGCTCCAGGCTATTGTGAGATCATCAAATAGCAGCTATTTTTCTCATTAGCCACGGTTTCATCCTTGAATGGTAATTCCGAGACGAAACACTCTTTCCCCAAAAGAGACTTTTGCACGGAAAAAAAAGGAAAACTACTTCTTGTTGTCCTAAGTAACACACAGCCACTCATGCCTATGGTTGTAATTGTGTGCACAGTAGGCTAATGTGGCATATGGTAAACACACTCGTCCTCAGGTGCTAAAGCTGTATGTATCAGCATGTAGCCATCATCATCTGCTGCCTCACCTGCAGGTTCTCCGTTTCACTTTAAAGGCTTGTATTACAATACCCCCCCCCCCCCCACCTCCACCCCCACCACCCTACATGGTCAGCGGCCTGGCTGTGAAGGAGCCCGCTGGCAGACCGATCCCATAAACCCCCCCCTCCCCCATCGCCCTGTGCCCCATGGTGCTGATCGGAGCGCCTTGGCGGCTGCCCAAAAGACGGTCGAGGGCTTAAGCCCGGGCCCTCCGCTGAGCTCCGGCGGCTCAGCTTTCCTGGCTGAGCCAGCAGGGGAGCTGATCTCGGCCTTGGCCGCGCAGCCCGGCTGGGTCAGATCTTCACACGACCCGCGCGGACCGCAGGACCCCTCTCCTCTCAGCACGTTCCCCCAGCCTCACCTCTCCTTTCTCTCCCCACCTCATTCTCATTCTACCCTGCCTAT
>NC_055962.1:23269541-23279541 GCF_018492685.1 Alosa sapidissima | reverse complement strand
CGTGAGACTCAGCTCTCTGGCGAGCGCCAAGGACACAGAAGGCCCACGTCACCCTCCAGGAGTTTGATGTTGAGCAGAAGTGCATTTGTGTCTGCCGTTATGACAGAGGATCATGGAGGGGGCGCATTTGATGAATATGTATCCAACACAGCCCTGTCAGCACCCCCCCCCCCCCCCCCCCCCCCCCCCACACACACCACACACACACACACACACACACACACACACACACACTCACACATACTCACACATACACACACATACACAGCCACCCTCTCCAAGCCCACCACCAGCACCCCCTCTGGCTGAGGTCCTCGTCTCTCTCTCTCCGTCTAATCATGGCACCATCATCCCTCACTCTCATTACTCTGGCAGGGCCTGTCAAACGGCATACGCTCCAGGACACTTTGACTTTGAGATGGTGTTAATGACCTCAGGATACTTTCCTAGCCCCCAGTGATTAGGACTGAGGAAGGAAGAGTGAGAGAGAGAGAGAGAGAGAGAGAGAGAGAGAGAGAGAGAGAGAGAGAGCGATGGAGGGATGGAGGGAGAGGGAAAACTGGAGAGAGAGACTTTTAAGTTTCCTCTATTATCAGTCAAAAGGAAACTAACAAGAAGAGAGAGAGAGAGAGAGAGGGATTTAAGAGAGTGTTCTTTTGAAGTTCAGAGCCTGAACCCCATCCCCACACACACACACACACACACACACACACACACTTTGTCAGGATTAGCCGGATCTGTGTGTTTTTTTGGCACCTGTGCAGTGTCTGCTGGTGGTTCGCTGAGCATTTTTCTTGTCTTTTTTTCTTTTTTTTCCCTCTTTCTCTCTCTCTCTCTCTCTTTTTTTCCCTCTTTCTCTCTCTCTCTCTCTTTTCCCCCCCCTGGTTTTGCTGGAACGCCACCAGGCACTCGCTATGTGTCCACTCGCTTCCTCTCTCTCAACCGAACTTGCTGGCTGGCAGTCGCTGGCATGCCAAACAGGGGGGAAACGAGTGCGTGGAGCGGAGGGGGGGACTGAGCACTGAAGCGGCGCTATTGTTGCCATGGCATTATCAGCGGGGACAAACTCGGGGCCGGTGGCGGGAGGCCCGTGCTACTGTTTGCCCAAGATAAGTGGACCAGCCCCCGGAGGCAGTGACGAGACATCCGCGGCTGCCACACGCTCACTGTTCTTCTCACACACACACTGACATGCATGCGCCCAAGTGGCTGGACGCTCGCCTTCAAATGGCCAGACTGTCTCCTCCTCCTCCTCCTCCTCCTCCAAATGCTGAAGGCTTTCTGGAGAAGGTGGTGTGTACTTACTTCACAAGGGGAAGTGCATCTCATCGATGTCAAAGGGATTATTAGGGGTCTTGAAATGGAGGGGGTCAAGGCATTTTCTGTGACCTTGCCTCTGTGAAAGCGCTGCTCCAACGCGTAAGTCTTGCTGCAGCAAAGGAGGGCAGTGCAGTGTGTGTGTGTGTGTGTGTGGTGTGTGTGTGTGTATGTATGTGTGTGGTGTGTGTGTATGTACGTGTGGTGTGTGTGTATGTGTGTGTGTGTGTGTGTATGTATGTGTGTGTGTGTATGTGTGTGTGTGTGTGTGTGTGTGTATGTATGTGTGTATGTATGTGTGTGTGTGTGTGTTTGTCTGCATGTATGTGTGTGTGTGTGTGTGTGTGTGTGTATGTATGTGTGTGTGTATGTATGTGTGTGTGTGTGTGTGTGTATATGTATGTGTGGTGTGTGTGTATGTGTGTGTGTGTGTGTGTGTGTGTGTGTATGTATGTGTGGTGTGTATGTATGTGTGTGTGTGTGTGTGTGTGTGTGTGTGTGTGTGTGTGTGTGGTGTGTATGTATGTGTGTGTGTGTGTATGTGTGTGTGTGTGTGTGGTGTGTGTGTGTGTGTGTGTGTGTGTGTGTGTGTGTGTGTGTGTGACTATGGTGTGTGGACTGGTGGAGGGTAGGCTGGTTTGAGAGTAACCAGTAGGAGCCGAGTCACTTGGGGCCAGTGCTGCTCACAGCATTAGCCTGTTCAGGGTGGGGATGGGAGGGAGGTGTGTGTGTGTGTGTGTGTGTGTGTGTGTGGGGGGGGGTTGCTCAAACTGACCTCTGTGAGTGGGGAGCAGGCTTTGCACACATACTCAACACACTCAGGTCATCTTCACTGAGTGGAGATGGAAAGACATGGAGGAGAGAGAAAGAGAGAAAAAGAGGAAGAGAGAGGCAAAAGGATGGAGGGCAAGAGAGGGCAAGAGAGGAGGAAGAAAGGCTTACAAGGTCATGGGGCAAGGAGTTGGAGAGTGAGAAAACCACAAGCAGCAAAAAAAACAGCATCGGTGCAGAACTTGGATGATGCAATCAGAACAATTTAAACACAATCCCAGAAAAGGCTTTCAGTGGTGAACTCCATCCTGCCTTGCAGCAGGGTCTCCCTTGCCTCCTATCACAGATCGCCGCTTGACTGTGAAGGATTTCCCAGCCATGAGAAGTGAGGCTCAGTTCATCAGCAGCTCTTGGTAAAAGCCACTTACTTCACAGCCCACTGATCTTTTTGTCCATGAGTGGAGTGGGAAGTGTCAAGTGGCTCTATCCCTCATGTCATGTGAGTCTTGAGACAGGGTCGGTGAGGGAGGAGCTAGAGAGGGTGAGGCAACACCCCCCCCACCCCCCCCCCACCCCCCCAACCGGAGAAATGACGACCTACGACCTCTGTGTCATAGCTCACGGACTGTGTGGTGCAGGGGAGTTGGTTGTGCACTGTGTGCTACGCTGTGCTTTGCAGTGCAGACAAGCCACTCGATTGGTTAGGCTTATGTATGTTGCCCTCGTCTACCCCTAACACTGTTGTCATGGGAACGCAGGAAATGGAAACCTAACTCGACTCCCTTTGAAAAACAGAGTGAGCGGTGGGTTGGGGTTAAGGGGTGCATGGATGTAAAAGCAATTTTTTCCACATCCATGTTGACACACATGCATACACACACTCACAGATGCACATACACAAACAGAGAGGTTTATTATTCCTGTTGGACCTCTCCGTTTCAATACATCAAGCCTCTAGGAGAGTGACAAAGGTCGCCTCTCAGCTATCAGAACCCCAGATTCACTTTGCCTGTTTGATGAAATGGAGAGAGATAGAGAGAGAGAGAGATAGAGAGAGAGGGAGAGAGATAGGGAGAGAAGGGGGGAGGGAGAGAGAGGGAGAGAAACTCTCCAGCTGAACAATCTCTTCTCTATTTATTCTCCTTTCACTGTCTCTCACCCTGAAGTTTTGCTGCGTTTCTATGAAAAGATGAATGGGCTGTAGTGGATGAGAGGAGATATTTTTAGTCCTTTTCTTTAGTTATTTCTTTTCCTGCTGAAGGTACAGTGACTCGCACAAAAGCAAAAACAGAAGGCTCTTTCCTGAAGAGGCAGTTGAGGGGGCAGTTGGGAAGTGCTTTCCTCCGGTCACAAGGAGCAGTGTGTCATTGGAGTGAACGGAGTGGTTTGTGGGCACACAGGGAGGGGGTGGCATAGACGGGGTGGGGGGGTTGAGGCTGGCAGAATGGAATGAGATGACGAGCATCACACAATTCATCTGTCTCTCCACTGGGTCTGCCTAGTCTTCCTCACCTGCTCCTGTGTTTGGGCCGCGCACTTGAGAAGTTGCTCTCGGCACATGAAACACAATGAGAATCATTTAGCGTGCAACCCCATCCCCCCCCCCCCCCCCCCCCCTGAAAAGTGATTTGTTCTGGACTTAAGCTGAACCCATCATTCCATTTGTATGAGCTTCCCTGAGTGTTCAGTTGCTTGGGGGGTGGGGGGGGCTGATTGGGGAGGGTGGGGGTTCTCATAAAAAGAGCGTAAAGGAGTAGAGGAGGTGTGTCACACTGATGGTTCCGATAGGCCCCTTACCTTGAGAAGTTTGGTCATCATAGCAACAGTAAAATTAGCCAGGCCTTTTCTGTCAGGCGTAATGTTTCATGGCAGTGCCACCATGGAAACATAACAAGTAAAGCCCGGGACGTGTGCTCAGCCGCACTGCCGATGGGAATCGCATTGCACAGTTACCCTTCCCATTTCCCAGCACACCTTGAGTGATGACTTTGTCTATCGCCTCCCTCTGCTCTTGCCGTCAATTTGTTTACGGGGGGATTTCTATTTTCAGCGTTATAGTGCGTAATCTATCATCAGGCAATTTGAATACATTACAGTCACTGTCAATTTATTGTGCTATTATTTCCGACACTTGTGCTTGTTAATTAGGCATGTACTCTCTGTGGGAGATGTACGGAACAAAGGTTCTTTGTCGATGGTATATCTTGAGGTTGGCCCGACATTTATTATTTTAAGGTAATTGACGTGAATTTGTATAAGAATGTACAGCTTTTGAAATCCACAGAGGCTTGTGGAGAAAATAGTCATGCAGCTACAGCTCTGGATGTTGAATAATAGAAATGACATTTTGCATTGGCAAAAAAGTTCTCTATTATTCAAAATAAGTCAATGATGGGACATTTATAGAAATTGTTGTTACAATGTGTGGGAATAATTTGTCCACCTGAAAATAAGATGTCAAAATGTCTTCAAAAATAATGTACAACAGTGTTGATAGCCTGTACAAATCCGTGGATATAAAACGTGAAAATACCCTATCCAGACAGTGGGGGGTTTGAATGTGAGCCGCAGAGAATCTGGTGTCTGTGTTTCTCTCGGTCTGTGGTTGTGTGAGCTGCAGAGAATCTAGTGTCTGTGTCTCTTGGTCTGTGGTTGTGTGTGTATAATTATCCCAGAGGTACACCCAGGCATAATCTCACTCGTAAACCCCACCTAGTTTCCACTGACCTCCGGGGATCTGCTCTCCAGATGTTAAGTGTCTCTATCCGTGTATGTGTTTGTGTGTGTGTGTGTGTGTGTGTGTGTGTGTGTGTGTGTGTGTGTGTGTGCTTGTGTGTGTGTGCTTGTGTTTGTGTGCTTGTGTTTGTGTGTATGTACGGGGGGTTGTATGAATGCAAATGTATGCATAAGCATATTTAGGGTGCATATGGAGGTTATGTGTGTGTGTGTGTACATGTTTGGTATGGTAGGTATGTGCTGGAATGAGTGGTTGCATATGTATATGTATGCTAACAAGTGTGTGTGTATGTGTATGTGTGTGTTTGTGAGTGAGTCTATTTGGTTGTGAGTGTATGTCTGTGTTGGATGTGAGTGAGTAACTCTGGTGTGTCGATCGTTGGCAGAAGAGCTTTGGGGGAGAGATTACCCACTGTGACTTTAGTGGTGTACGATTATTTAGATAAGAATCTTCAGATAGGCCAGTCAGACCCCCTCTGTGATCCAACCCTCTGGCAAACGACACATTCCACAACGGATGGGGGCACAGGGGTAGCCATTTTGATGCAGTTTGGTGTGTGTGTGTGTGTGTGTGTGTGTATGTGTTTATGTGTTTATGTATGAGATGTCTCTGTGTGTATAGCTTACAGAGTGTCATGGAGAAACAACAGAAGCTGACAGGCTATATAGGGTATAGGGTGTACATAGTGCATCTATTGTAAAATGAGAGCATGCCCTGAGATTCTTTGACCTTGCAGTTGGACATGTAACATGACACAGGCCTAATATTGCCGTGTAATACCCATGTTTGGAATGGAGACACAGGCTTTTCATAGATCTCTTTTAAAGCCAGAAAAGCTATATCGTATGACTGAAAAATATCTCTGGGTAGGATCCAAGACCAGTGCCATTTTGAGTGACCTTTAACTCTCCTCACATGTTCCGTGAGTTTTGTTGCGGAGTGAGCTGTGTGTTGATGATCTCTGGCACAAAGAGTTTACATTGGCATCAGCTACCAGCTTAT
Source organism: Alosa sapidissima (assembly GCF_018492685.1). Lineage (NCBI taxonomy): Eukaryota > Metazoa > Chordata > Actinopteri > Clupeiformes > Clupeidae > Alosa > Alosa sapidissima. The sequence goes on along the minus strand of NC_055962.1, from coordinate 23,273,714 downwards.
TGGACCATGTGAAAATCTTGTCCAACAAGACAAACAAAAAGGTATTAAGTGGAAACGAAACATTGCTGGATGCTGAGATCATTGTTGCAACACCTGGCAGCTTGTAAGTGGGCTTTAGAAATCAAGCAAGGTTGATCCTTCTAAAGTGTCCATGCATTGAAGACACCTTGCTTCTTTTTATGTGCAGTCAATGGCAGTATGTATGCAAACATATGCATCATGTTACTAACATATTTCTCAAAGGTGTTTGGTACTCTTCAATTGGAAACTCTATGCTTTCAGGCAAACATAGCTACAGTATACATGAACAGGTATAGGCATACACACATGTGGTGTGTATCAGTCTGTCTTGGGAATCAATCTGTTTACCTGACTTCTTTTAATGTGCAATCAATGAAGCTATCTACAAAAGAGTACATGCAAAGTACTGTATGTTCCATGCTACCAACGTGAAAGTTCTAAGGCACTGGGTTGGAATTCAGGCGTGAACAAAACCAATTATATTTGAAAAGGGATAATTATGCTTAACGATTACTTCAGGCCGCCACCCCCCCCTTCAAAACTTGCATTTACAATTCAAAGTCATAGTAATGCACTAAAGCACAAAACTTAAAGTACATGAATAAATTCTGGCTATGGAGAGCTCTGATCAAAGTTGCTGTTTTTTCATCAACCCTGATTTTTGTCATCATCTGTGCTTTAATTGCCCGTGTTTGGAGTCTTTTTGCCTCTCGACATTTTACCTTGTGATCAGGCACATACATTTTCCTTCCTGCCCACCTGTTGACCCCTGTCCATCCTCTGCCGACAGGAGCCTTGGGCTGGATGGGTCCTATCATGCCGCCGGGCAAGAAAGCGGAGGGCCCGAGTAGCGGCAGCGTGGCCCGCGGGCTGAGCCAGCTGTACCCCGACGGCGAGGCGGCCGATCTGTCGCTCTCGCTGTCGGCCTCGCTGAGCCGCGCCGAGGACGAGGAGCTGACCAGCCTGAGCTGGCTGCACGAGACCAGCGACCTGCTGACCAGCCTGGGCCACCCGGGCCTGCGCAGCGTCAGCCCCGTCCAGGATGGCGGCGGCTCTGGCGGGAGCGCTGGCGGAGGAGGAGGAGGCGGCGGAGGAGGTGGTGGTGGTGCTGGTCGTGGGGGCGCCGCCCGGGACCCGTCCCACCGCTCCTCGCCGTCCTCGTCGCCGGAGCCGTCCGAAGCCGGGCCGTACGACCTCTCGGCGGGGCCCAACCGCAAGCCACCGTACTCCTTCAGCTGCCTCATCTTCATGGCCATCGAGGACGCGCCCAACAAGCGGCTGCCCGTCAAGGACATCTACGGCTGGATCCTGGAGCACTTCCCCTACTTCGCCAGCGCCCCCACGGGCTGGAAGAACTCGGTGCGCCACAACCTCTCGCTCAACAAGTGCTTCAAGAAGGTGGATAAGGATCGCAGTCAGGTGAGTCCAGTCATGTTGACCATGTCAGTGTCCCCCCGCCCCCAATGCAAGGGGAGTTCTCTGCTCCTTTTAGTTCAAGAGATCCGTTTGTTATTCCGCTGTGTTTTCCTTTTGGATGAATGTACACTTTTATCTATTAGCGTCTCAAAAGTGTTCCACATGAATAGTTAATGGACCTTCTGCCGGGCTCCACGTCTTTCAATTAAAAGCACTTCCCTCGCTGCCTACGTGGGAGGATGATTTTAACATCTCAGAGGAATTTCTCTAAAGTCACATTGACTCACTGTGTTGTACATACAGTATTAAGCTGTTTTGATTTAGCCACCCCCCCCCCCCCCCTCAAAACTTGCATTTACAATTCAAAGTCATAGTAATGCACTAAAGCACACAACTTCAAGTACATGACTAAATTCTGGCTATGGAGAGCTCTGATCAAAGTTGCTGTTTTTTCATCAAGCCTGATTTTTGTCATCATCTGTGCTTTAATTGCCCGTGTTTGGAGTCTTTTTGCCTCTCGACATTTTACCACTTGTGATCTGGTTATGTAAGTCACCTCTTTAGCACACTGCAATCATATCCTTTGTAGAGATCAAAACTTGACTTTGAACTCACGACATGAAATACCATGACAACGAAGCAGACACAGGATAAACAACAAGTATGATCAGTGTTCCGTGTGCGTGAGATTATGTGTGCTTAAATGTGTGTGCAGTTGTGTGTGTGTGTGTGTGTGTGTGTGTGTGTGTGTGTGTGTGTGTGTGTGTGTGTGTGTGTACCTGTCTCAGTGTTCTGACTCTCTCACGGCTGTGTCATCTGGATCTAGGCTATGACTGCAAAGAGTTTGCCTTGTATACATATCTCCATAGTAACTAGGTTGCAGTTGACATGAAAAGTATGCAGTTGCTGTAGCAACAGGAAAACTGATTTGGCTGTGTTGCTGCGTGAGCACTATCTGTGTCAGGGTGTGCGTGTGTGTGTGTGTGTGTGTGTGTGTGTGTGTGTGGGTGTGTGTGTGCGCTTGGGGTGTGTGACGAGAAAAATAAAGAGTGCTTCACAAGGCAGATTGAACAAATTGCTTTCTGGTTTGTGTAAAATGTCAAGGTGAAACGAATACCTCGTCTCTCATCGTTGCACTAGGGCATATTTGCCAACAGTTGTAAGAATATCGAAGAGATTAAGCAGCAAACTGTATCCATGAGAGACAGTTCTGTCTGCTACCAATTTTCTCCCAGTGCACCTAGAAATCTACACCATCATTTTCACTCTGCAGATTTTTATTTCAGAGGGCACCCCTCCATGTGCTGAAAAATGAGTACAAAGTTTGTAATGCCAAACTGGTTAAAATCAATGTCTCCAATTCAAGTACTCTGGCCTTAGTCTCTCTTTGGATGGGCTTGGAGGAAATGGCTGTTTTAATGGTAAACACACTAAATCATCGTTCCATCAGGTTGCAGATGTGGACGTTATTATGACAATGCCCCATTTGTTCCAGTGAGTGTATTTCTAGGTCACATCCTGGCACACACCAAAGCTCACTGAGGTTAGTCCTGATTGTGTAGGGTAGGCTTTGCTTAATGAATGCTATCTATTTTCCTCTCTCTCTCTCTTTCTCTCTCTGCCTCTGTGTGTTTGTGTGTGTGTGTAAGCTTGTGAAAAGAAAGGGAAAACAAGAGAGAGTGTGTGTGTGTGACAAACACACACACACACACACACGCACACACACATACAAAAAAAGGAAACAGAAATGGCCTCTCATTGTTTGCAAACAGGATTCTCGCAGCACAATATGATAGGCTAAGCCTCACTGCCCTCTGCCCCTGTGCCTCTGATAAACACACACGTCACGTCACAAAAATATTTTCAAATGCATTGCAGATCTAAGATGGAAAAAAAGAACACCAGTGTCATTTAGGCTTTGGCTAAAACAATGGAAGCTCTCCAGCAGCCAAGTATTTTAGCAGATCCATTAGCTGTCGGCTAGCGTTGACATTGTTTGAGAGAGGTTGGGCACCCAGGGGAGATCAGTGGTTATGGTGGTATGCAGGGGCAGCTACAGCCGGCCCATATAACAACTCTCAGTCTGCTTTTATGTAACAAGGGAACCAGATGTTAAACAAAAAGCACAGCTCTGTTTTCGAGGACGGGAGTGAAATCAGCTTAAGCTTTTTTTAAGTCTCTCTCGCTCTCTCTCTGTCTCAAGTCTTTTTTTCCTCCCAAAGTCTTTGTCTACATTGCCATTCTATTTGTTCTGCACTTTCCAAGAAGTCTTTTTTTCCCCAACAGCTGGTGTGATCCCGGCCCTTCAGAGTCTGGAGACCATCTGAAGTTTAACGTTTAGACAGCTAACATGCTAAAATCTCCTCGATCCAGATCCACAGAAAACTATCCATCAGAGAGCCATATTTTCCCTGATGAAGAACCCTTTTGACATTATGTTGACTGCTTACCGTCCATTGACTGGCTACAGCAACAAATCATTACCATTTCCCACTAACAGCCTCTATGAAGGCTCTGTCAGATTCTCACACACCAGCACAATGCAAGGAAACCATGTTCTCTTTATAGGGTGGATATTGTAAGCTATTCAGCTATGCCTGGCTACTCGCCTTGCCAGAAAGTCCCCGCACAAAAGAAAAGAGCAGGGAGAAAAAGAATGTCTACCTCTTGAAGCTTGAGGAGTTTAGTCGACAGCCCAGCCTGGCTGCGGAGGAATATAAATAAAGAGCAAAGACA
>NC_055962.1:23262041-23267041 GCF_018492685.1 Alosa sapidissima | reverse complement strand
ATCTTGAGGAGGAAATATTAACTGGGTACTGAGGAGATAACAGTATGCTAATCTCTTCTTCTCCTAGCCTTTCACCTTTGATTTTCTGACAGAGCTACACGTGTTTGGGTGGGTGGTGGATGCCAAGGAGCCTCTCCAGTAGTACTCTGTCTGTGTTGCCTTTTCTAAATATGTTTATTTTTATCCCGTCCATCAAACACAACAAAAACAACATTAAAATATCCAATGCTACAGTAATATTGCTGGCAAGAGAAACCTAAGGCTATGTGTAAGCTTCCTCACAAAAGTCACACTGACATTCTTTTTACTTGTGGTAGCAGTAAAAACAGAGATTGAAGGGAGCCAAATGGGAGCCACTGTACTTATGTCAGATGTGAATGATGACGGCTGTCAGGCTGTCAGATATGGGCACTGCTGTTAAATACTATTCTGCTTCTCTGCATGCGAGTACACCGGGCATGGCAAATCTAAGTTAATACAGTTTGACTATAGGTCTGGACCAGGGCCTGTGCTCTACATCTGAATCGTCTATTTCTGACTCTGCTGCACATGGAGGAATGAACTGATCCAGTAGTGCATCATATTCTTATGACCACTTCTTCCCTGGGCGTGTTTGCCTCTGGAGGCTTCCATCAATCATTAGCTCACTTTGTTAGTTTGATGCTGGAATTTGTAAGACCATTTCACATGTTCAGCGTTTGATGGTGTCCAATTGGGTCAGTTGCCTCTAGATTGGATGCAGATTTTATTTCCATTTTACAGTAACAACATTTGAATTTAGCTAATCTCTCTCCCTTCCCCTGTCTCTCTCTCTCTCTCTCTCTCTCTCTCTCTGTTTTTACCCCATCTCTATTTCCCTTTCTATGTGTCTCCCACAGAGCATAGGAAAAGGTTCCCTCTGGTCCATCGACCCCGAGTACCGGCACAACCTCATCCAGGCGCTGAAGAAGACGCCGTACCACCCTTACTCTCCGCGCCTCTCCTCCAGCACACCCCCCACGTCCCCAGCGACCTCCCCGCAGGCGTATCACAGGTAATGGCCCTCCATCATCCCCGCTGCTCCACTCATTTATCCCTCCCTTTCATCTCTCTCTCTCTCTCTCTCTCTCCTCACTTCTTTCCATTCATCCCTTCTGCTCACATCCCCTTCCATTCACGCTTCATGCTGAGTGCTGCGGTACCTCCTCCCCTCCTCCATCCACCTCTCTCCCTCTCTCTCTCTCCCTCTCCCTCTCTCCCTCTCTCTCTCTCTCCCTCTCTCTCCCTCTCTCTCTCTCTCTCTCTCTCTCTCTCTCCCTCTCTCTCTCCCTCTCTCTCTCTCTCGCTTGCTCCCTTTTTGCCTCTTCTCTATTCTCACTCCACTGGCCACGGGAATTACTTTGTTATTATAATTCTGTTCCTCACACCCACTTGTGTCTTAGTTGTCTCGGGGGGGGATTTGTGTGGCAGACATGTCACTGGCTAGCAACGTACATATCCAAATATGTCCCCCTACAGCCTTCATGCTGCATAGTTATTCCCCCCACCATCACCCCCAACCCCCTCTCCACTGCCACCCACCCCCACCCACCTTTAGCTGTGAGGTCAGTATAGAAGTGGCAGGAGAGAGTGTCACTCAACAATAAAGAACAAGGAGGTGGAACAAATGTGTGAGAGTCTCTCTGAGGACCCTGTGTGGCACAGGGAGACTTTAAGTACACATCTAATCTCCTTATCGTGTTGTTTATGCGTGAAGAAAGTGATTATGACTCCTTCAGATCCCTGTGCAGGTGGCAAGCACGACGCCTGTGATGTGGAGAAACACATTCGTCTGCAAGTTGGTATTGTTGCTTTTTTGTATTCGTTCCTGCATGCAGCGAGACACTTCTGGCGTCTTAAACAGACGTGTTTTCCCGACTGGCTCTCCTCTGCTCTGCACGTGCGCACAGGAATCTCAAGGTGTACGTGTGATTGAATGCACAAGCGAGTAATCAGTCGTAAATGAGCAGCATGGTGGATTCAGCTGATTAGATGAAGGAGGCGCAGGAGGGGGGGGGGGGGGGGTATCCAGTCAGTCTCTCGCTCTGCATTCCTCTACTTCCCATCGGCAGCTGCCGCGGTTGCTCCGGAGGTTGGCAGGGGGATTGGTGGCGTGAGGGAGGACGGTGTAGTGGGGAGGGTTGCCGGGTTGCCGGGTAACATTCTGCTGCGCGCCTGCCCTACACAAGCCGTTAATCGTCGGGGGTTGCCATGGCGACCGGAACGCCTCCATGGCAACACATGGGCAGAGACAGGTGCAGTGGTACCACAAAGCCATTTGTCTGGTGAGCGAGAGGGAGAAAAAAAAAAACAAGAAAGGAGAAAAGACTGGCACTTAGCGCAAGGAAATGCTTTATCGCCCCTAGCAACGCCTGCCCTCCACCTCCCCCACATGGACACGGAGAAGTGAACCTCCTTTCATATCATCACTTTGTTATTAATTGATACTTCATAATAACCATTCCCCATCCACTGTGTCTTGGCTCAGAAGGATTTGTTAAGTTGCACAGGGGACCATGTGAGGGCCATTAACCTAATGTTTTTCCTCATCGCTCACAACAACAGCAAAAAAAAGACATAAAAATAAAAAAAAAGAGTGGCATAATTCAGTTCATCCATAAAAGCTGCCGGAGGGAGCATGCGTGTGCAGGCTTTCTCCTCTCTCATCACGGGAAACGAGTCAAATTCAGGCTGTGCCGTGCACCTGCCTGAAGCACTGATGTGTTCCAAATTCAGTTTTCATGTACCAGCTGACCCTCTAATTCATTAGGGCCCAGTGAGCTGCAAAGCACTAATCTGGATTTGATGCTCTTTGACTCAGTTCACTGTAAATTCCAGCCCCCTGCTCTGATGGGAGATGAAGTAGAGGAGAGGAGTAGAGAGGTAGTTTAGAGCTGCAGGAAACAAAGTGAAAGGGTAGAGTGGTGACAGACTCATCTGGGTGGAGGGGAGTAGAGGGTAAAGGTAGGAGCAGTAAGGTGGTAGGTGCTAGGGCATAATGTATAGAAGTGCTATGGCATAATGTATAGAAGTGCTAGGGCATAATGTATAGAAGTGCTAGGGCATAATGTAGTAAAGAAGTGCTAGGACATAATGTATAGAAGTGCTAGGACATAATGTAGTAAAGAAGTGCTAGGACATAATGTAGTATAGAAGTGCTAGGGCATAATGTATAGAAGTGCTAGGGCATAATGTATAGAAGTGCTGGGGCATAATGTATAGAAGTGCTAGGGCATAATGTAGTAAAGAAGTGCTAGGACATAATGTATAGAAGTGCTAGGACATAATGTAGTAAAGAAGTGCTAGGACATAATGTAGTATAGAAGTGCTAGGGCATAATGTATAGAAGTGCTAGGGCATAATGTATAGAAGTGCTAGGGCATAATGTAGTAAAGAAGTGCTAGGACATAATGTATAGAAGTGCTAGGACATAATGTAGTAAAGAAGTGCTAGGACATAATGTAGTATAGAAGTGCTAGGGCATAATGTATAGAAGTGCTAGGGCATAATGTAGTAAAGAAGTGCTAGGGCATAATGTATAGAAGTGCTAGGGCATAATGTATAAAAGTGCTGGGGCATAATATATAGAAGTGCTAGGGCATAATGTAGTAAAGAAGTGCTAGGGCATAATGCCAGTAGAGCTGTTAAGGCGCCATCCTTAAATTATTAGACTGGATGGAAATTCCGCTCATATTAATTTGTCTGTCTAGACTAGAGTGTGGTGGAAAAGCTCCAAGAGGCTGGTGTTTGTGGACTGTCCTGACTCTGTGAATGGGATGTGTGAGGAAAAAACTGAGGCACTCTTCCCCACTATTCCAACCAATCAGCATTGAGTCTGGAGCTGTATTGGGTTAGGTGTTGACTTCAAATATCAACAACACCAAAATAGAGGACTGCACCTCTACTAATGTTTGGAGGTGAGGGTAGCTAAGGAGGTGTAAAAGTGTAGCCTAATGGTAGGCTAGCACTGACGTAGTAGTAAGGTAGGGTGGGGTAATAACAGGGTGGTTGCATTGAGCTTCAGTCAAGCAGGTATTTAAGGAAGTGGGGAATGTTATTAGCACAGAAGAAGTAGCACCCATTGAGGGCTATCTTTAAATATATGTTTACATATATGGTTGTTTTGACACTGTTTGCCTTTGTCAAGCGTTTCCATTAGCTGTAGCTGTAGTGGAGGAAAGGAGTGTGTGTGTGTGTGTGTGTGTGTTTGTGTGTGTGTGTGTGTGTGTATGTGTGTGTGGGCTGTGTTAAGTAGTCATATGGGCATACGCTCTTGTAAGGATCACTTCACCCCCAGACAGCAGCAATGTGGGGGAAAAATGGTACCAGTGGTGTCTCTCTCCATTGCGATGTAATGACTATAATCAGTGATCACGGTGGACGGAATGCCCACACCGCACTGGCCTGCCAAATGCCAGCGTTGGCTTCTCTCAGTGGCTCTCTGGGGGTAAATTTGCCACTTGATCAGATGATTGGCCGTCTGTCTCTCCCATCCTCTGCTCATCCATCCCCTTATCTCTTCATTTCTCTTCATCTCTCTTCATCCCTTTCTTTTATTTGTCCCTCTCTCCACACCCCCCACCCTTGTCCCCCCTCTCTCCACACCCCCCACCCTTGTCCCCCTGTCTCCACATCCTCTCTAATGACCTCATAAATTGATGAATGGCAGTGATTTCCCGCTGGTCTGATATGGGGTGTTGAAAGAGAAAAAAAAAAAACACATCATGGTTTTTTTGTATTTTCATAAGCTGATAATGGTTTTGATTTTTTTTTTTGTATTCTCATAAGCTGAAATAGACAAAGAGCAGAAAAATGCCATTTATCATAAACAATGAATATCATAGTTTTATCGTTCTCTTCTGTAATGAGACGGAGGTCTCCGTTCTGGACCAGATTTGGCCCTGGTATACCTGCTGCTGCCGGGTAGTAATCTAAGAGTGTTTTTATCTCTCTCTCTTCTTTCTCTTTTGTCTCTCTCTCCC
>NC_055962.1:23189541-23257041 GCF_018492685.1 Alosa sapidissima | reverse complement strand
TTTTACATTTGTCTCTGCAAGAGGATAAAAGCCATATTGTGGATGTCATCATTTAGAAATCCTGCTTTGTGTCTATATGAATTAGGTCATAAATGTTATTCAGGCTCTGAGCAGAAGCTGAGAAACACAGCAACTGGCAAAGTTGTAGCAATTCACCCAACCGGTTATTTAGACAGGAACACTATATTTACAGATGTTACTTGCTGCTCAAACAGGAGTGCCAAAGACAAAAATACTACAGGAAGAAGACACAGATAGATAATAACATGCTACCATGTGCTGTTAAGATCACAGAATTAGTGCAGATGACTATAACAGAACCTATAGCTACATTGGAAATTCCCATAAGAAGTTAGGTCCAGTGCATTGTGTTTAAAGGACAATGTCCGTATTGTCAAGGGTCGAGTCTCAATACTTTCCAAGTCTTTTCATTGGTGCAAATGAGCTCAGTGTCTCAGTGCAGGAAATAATGTGTGTATATGGCTGTGTAGTTGTGAGCAGAATGCATGGGGTCAGAGGCAATATTAATATCATTTCATCACATCTTGTGTAGATTATTCCCATCTTTATGTCTGTGATCAAGTCAAACACTCAGATTGAATGATAAGTGACACTAAAGCCTACTTATCATGTTACAATATCGTTGTGTTGGACTGTTTGGTTGGTCACTTTGATTTTATTTCTAGTCCTCAAAACAAACTAAGCAATTTTTGTCCTTTCCGGACAACACTGAACATTGTACAAAGTTAGAAAATGTTTCTTGTCTTTTCTTTTTCGTAAGGTAAGGCAGTTTGGCCTATGGGGTTTTCTGAGTTGCAATGCATGGGCACCTGTAAATAAGATTGAAAAAGTATTTTTTTTTCAAACCATGTAAGATAATAATGTATTTAGCATGAAGCATGACTTATTTTCATATAACTATGAATCCTATACAGAGGCTTCCTCAGTTCTTATATGCGTTTTACTTTTTTCTTGTCATCAAGTGAACAATTTCTCCTTTAAAGCAGGCACTTACCAATAACACTCCTTTAAAGCAGGCACTTACCAATAACACTCCTTGTCAGAAATGTCACTCTTTGATAAGAGGCTCTATTTTCAGTGTGCTAAAACAGAGCCCTCTCTCCTACTTGAGTCACACAGTATGTGTATAAATGTTATACACATAAAATGTGTGTGTGTGTGTGTGTGTGTGTGTGTGTGTGTGTGTGTGTGTGTGTGTGTGTGTGTGTGTGTGTGTGTGTGTGTGTGTGTGTGTGTGTGTGTGTGTGTGTGTCCACTTTGTACACCCTTTAACTTTGTGCCTGCCTTATATATATTTGGGTGTCTTTGACCAGTGTTTTTTTTAAAGAGACATCTTTGAATTTCTAATTTATAAAAGTGTTTTACTATGTTTGTTTGCTGTAAATGTGTGTATGTCACAAAACTTCCTCCTCAAATGGCTCACTTATATACTGACTGCATAAATAGCAGTTTAAGAGTTTGACAAACAAGCAACAGTTGTGCTGACATTCACAACATAGGGTGGTGTGCTTGTGTATAAAAACATCACCGTGTCGAATTTAGTGATCAGGTTAAAGCTATGCTACATATTTAATATGTCACTGAAGCAATTTTCCAGTACGTACAAAGTGGATGATGTACGACTAGTTTCAAACATAATCAGCAAATATGGAATGTGAATTAGAGTGTGCAAGATATATCTGTACACCCCTGATATGTTGCGCGTTTACCTTGAGGCTATTACAACAATACATGCAGCTGTACAAAAAAAGATGTTATAATTTGTTGTGTCATTCTAGTTGCACATAAAGGTGAAAACTTTAGAGGAATGTTTTGGTGGTCAGGTAGTGTGGTTTCAGTGATATCCAGTCAATTTTGGTCCATCAAAAATACACTCAGTTTGGGTGTTTCCTTAAAAAAGACATACAACAATGTGGAGAAACACAGCAATTCAGTTTGCGTTGTAAAATATACACTTAACCCAGTCTGGTTGCATTACTTGTCTGTGGCTGTGGGGATTGAGGGTGCTGACAGAATGTTAGGGTCAGATTGTCTCTGCCTTGGGTGTCTTTGCACACAGTCATTTCCTGTCAAGTTTGTTATGACACTTGAAATCAGCATGATCACGCTGTCAATTCAGGCACTTATCTGTATGGACACCAAAGTTGACAGTGGGATTTTGCTCTTTAAAGGGGAACGTCTGCAGTTTGATCTGGGTCATTGTTGAGAAAAAGGGAGGGTGAAGTTTAGAAAGCGTGACGTTGGAAGATGGAAGTAAATTTCACTGCCTCAAATATCCAGAAAATTAGATTCTTCAATTGTATCCAATTTGCCAAACTCCTGTGTATAAAAAAATACAGTTTATTTGTTGTTTTGGTCACTGCCAATCTGGTGAATGCTTAGGATGGGCTCCACCTTAGAGGAAGCAAATACAAAAACATAAGGCACTCTAAGGCTAGTTCAAAATGGAGGTAGCACATCCTTTCCACTATGTGCAATCACATTGCCAAAGAACAGTCTAGAAATATATCATAACTGCTTGTAAATATCACACTTGTCTTTTATGTGACAATAAATGTTATGTTTCTTCCTTTTTTTTATCCAGATACTTACAATAATGTTTATGTAATGTATTGTCTTCCAGTTGCAATAATAAAAAAAAATGAGTTTGAAGAGTGGATTAGTTGGTGTGTTGTGTTTTATATATAGGCTGATTTTGGTCAATGAACTGATCTGTTCAGTGCTTAGGTATTTGTGAGCTATGGAATTCATAGGTTTTCAGTGTCAAACAAGCTATACCAGAGCAAGACACTGTCATGTTTTCTTGTTGCCATTTTGGAATGTTGTGCCCCAGAAGCCCATTCATAATTAAAAGGCAAGACAGACTTAATCACAAGCCACTACATCCATGCTCTCATGGCCCACCACCGGAGACTGTTCTGTTGCTATGCAACTACAGAGGAGGAAAAAGCTCAGACATTGCTCACTTGATATGTTTATGGCTTCCATCATTCCATTAAGATGCCAGCACTCTGACTTTTTCAGTTTTTATGCAAGGGATTTACACAAGACAATCCGTATCATTCAACAATGATATCAAAAACTACGGTGAGTTACTGCTCACAAACAATTATGGAACGTCGATCACTGTGGCATCTTAAACTCATATTCAAAGGTTTTTTTAAGTGATAACAAAACTGAGAAATAGCATAATTATAAGCAATAAGTAATTTCAGCCTATGTTTTTTTTTTTTATCAAATGGGCAGTTTAACATCACACAATCATAATATATAACCACACATGTCTTACACTCTGATAAGCAATGAATGCTTTATTAGCCAGACTAAAGACTGCAAAACTGCTTAATGATGGAGTGAGAACCAAGCTCTGAAATTTAGATCACCCCCTCCCCACTTTGTCCACTGAGACAAGTTTCCATGGTGATGGTGGTGGAGGCAAGGTGCTTTGTCAGTTTTCATTTAGCTGTTACTGGTATAGTCATTCCAGCTTCACAGTAAGCTTCCATCACACATGGTTTGGAAATGTGTGAGATTTTTAAATACCATGAACTGGATTATGTCCAGCCTTTCATTAAATTTAATTGAGCAATGTTGACTTCAAAGGACATATTTCAATGTCTTAATTAATGAATCTTGAAGAAATATTAAGATGAAAAGTAAATATTACAGATCAAAATAATAGCTTTAATAGGACACAACATATCAACATTAATTATTGACTTAAAATATAAGCTATTTAGTTAACTAATTTGCTATAATCACCAAGTTCTAAACCAGGCTATTGAAAAATTCAGTATGGCCTAATATTCAAAAATGGGTCATTTATTTGTTTGTGATAACCATGAACAAGGATTGTCTGCTTATTAGACTAAAAGACGACCACTTGTCTAACTTCAGTTTCTTATACTACCATTTTCCATATCCCCTTCTTCAGTCCCCTGCAGAGACCTGTTCGGGGGGTTCAAGAGGTTGATTTTGACTGCAATTCTTTAGTTGGACCAGCATATTCCTGAATACCATCTATCAAGGATTAGCCCTTAATAGTCTTTTTTTCTAGGTTTAGCAGCACTTTGGGTGTAGGGATAAAATCAGAACCATACCATGTGTACTCCTAGCGCCCCTCAGTGGTTAACCATTTAAACATAAAATGAAATGTTCATTTGAGAGCCCATTGGCGTAATTTAGGCTTTGCCTGATTTAAGTTTTGAAGAGCGACTTAAAGCCAATGGATCCAGTAGCCTAGTAGGAGAAAACAGGTGTTTTTCCCATTTTATTTATTTATTTATTTTGCAATTGTATGTGCACATTCTTATAACCTGAGCTACTGTGCCCAGTCAAGTTTAAGATAGTTGTAAACTGAAAAGGCCTAGGTTTAATGATTTCTGACAGAATTATTGCACGTATAGCCTAGGCTATAATCAATTTAAAATTAGCTAAATCTTCAGATGCAGGTATCGTTAGCAATATCCTACCAATCATAGACTTAGATTGTAGGCTCTACACGTTTCTTTCACACGTGTAGAGAATGCGAGGCAAGGCAGCTTGTAAATAAACACATTTGAACTAATAAAATGGAAACTGCATTTCCCAATAACCTCCTCTCTGCCTCTTTCAGATGACATGCGCAAAGGAATAAATCCCGCGATAATTTGCGGTATGACCGGATTGACCCAGCCCTATGTCTCGCGCATTCGCAGCTCCATCGCTCAGTATATAAAGGAGGACAACGACGGGGAGAGGACGGCTGGGAAGGTGCAGCCCTGGAACTGTGCATAAGACCGTAAACATCTGTGTTTTATTTGTAAAAGTTATACCGGCTACTTTTAAAATAGTCACTTCAATGTTTTAGAGTATTTTTTTGCTTTTGCTCTTTGTCCTCGCTTGTTTTTCGTGTGATTTTACACAACGCTAGTAATGGCGAGCTCGGCTAACTCGAACCCAGTGGTAAGGATCAATCTAAGACAAGTGTAGACACTAGGCAGTCAGTGAGACTAGCTAGCTGTGCAATGGCAAATGGTGTCTTTTCAGCCATCGCTTTGGTGTTGAATCAAATCAGTGAAATACGATTGCAGTTTGTCAAACCCTCTTGAAGTTGGTTTTAATAAAAGTGGTAGCCATCACAATCGGCCATTTTACCTTCGCTAACCTATTTTGAAACCACACAGTCCTTGTAGTTAACGTTGCGTTACAGCTGGCAGCAAGCTGGTCATGGCGTACTGGGGACGCAAATTGATTAGCTAGTAGCAATGATTTTCAGAGGAAAAGTGGTTAACGTTAGTGGGTTATTAAGTGCTTTGGTGACATAGATTGTGAAGCTGGAATATCGTTTCAACTATTTCAACAAATTTTGGCAAAGCAAGGTTGAACGTAACCTTCTTGCTTAAATCTTAGGTATGGTTTTCTTACTAACGTAATGGTAAGTTTTCCCCCACGTTGTTCTGTGGATTAACGTTAGCTGTCAACTACCGTGAACGGAAATGTCCCAACTTGTTGGGATTTCTCCCCCCTAACTGTTTAGCGTGATGTTGACCATTATGAGCCATCAGTTATGTTAATTATAGTCTCTGGATATCAAGGCAGAGTGTAGTAAATGTATTGACGTGGTGATTGCTGTGTCACTAGCTTACTAGCCAGTTGATGTTAGCTGGCTAGCTAGTTCTAGCTGTTAGCCAGCCAGACAGCCTTCGCGTTCCAGTTGGAAAGCACCTTCTCATCTGAAGCGCAGTTTCCTAAGCCCGTTTCCACAAAATTCCACTCTGCTGGCAGTGCTACTATTCCTGATAAATTTAGCTTGGCTACAAAGCTCATTTCATCTCCGTGTCTTTCAATTTCTCCACCTTTCCTTGAATACAGCTGAATAGCTTGAAACCCTCTTCATGTTGTGCGTCCACAGTAATGCACTTCACATTCACCCCCTCGTGCTATTAAAAAAGAAAACAAACATAACATGGCACTGAACAAAATAATGAGAACTAGGTCGTGCAGTGAAATCCAAAATGTCTCGACACCCTTGTGGCGTGCGTGGAAACGTTTCGTCGTAATGGCTCCCATCCCTCCACTCTCTAGGCGCTTCTGACCCTCCTCCTTTCCACCGCTTGGTTTTATACAGCCATATCGGCTCTCTAATATAGACTGCCCGGGATGGGAAGGTGCTACTCAACGCTACGTCACCGGCACTACATATAAACACCAGACTGCGCTTTAAATAGTGAGCAGACAGACTGGGAGAGGGAGGTCCATGCCGCGGACACGACAAGGCTAGTGGCCTCTGTCGTTATTTAGGTGACCATTTTCTGCTCCGGACTAGCGGTGCGGGCTTTAGGGAGCCTTTTATGGCGTCGCAGTAACGGTTTTTTTTTTAGTAGTATTTCCCGTAGCTGGGGTAGCTTCTGGTGTTCGCAACAAAGTAGCTAGCCTAGTTCAAAAGGTGGAACAATAAAATGAGTGCCTTTACGCGGGTTGGTCTCGTTTGCCATCGTTGCGCTCAAGAGCTTTTAAGCAACCGCCTCGTGTTTAATGTTGCTAGGTCGGCTCGGACATGTAATAAGATATTGGCTCAAAAAGGGAAGTCACAAAGACACCAGAAAAACTAGTCCGTCCGAGTTCTCTTTGGAAATGTGGTGTTTTGTAGCTGCTGGCGTACGTTCTGAACTACATTGTTCATGTTACCACGACAACCATTTGATGCAGACATGGTCATTAACTGTAACACGTTTACTCAAAACCACTTTCTTATTGTCCACAAACTTGTTTACTGAGAAATGCCTACAGCAAATAAAAGCGGTGTAGGCTACATGTTCTTTTATGTTCTGCTCTATCTGTCATTCTGTGTCAGTTTCCGTAACCCTAGTGTATGTCATAATGGTTAACACACCACAGCTAACTTAATAGCTGAGAACTACACTTAGCAAATTGTAATGAAGAACTTTTAACAGTTCTCCCATGCCGTCCTTACAAGTCCCATCTGCCATTGCATAGGTCACACTGGTATTTATGTGTCAGTTGACTGTGATTGATTATGTACTACTCTTTTTTTAGCTTTGTCTATATGCTCAGCCTAACAGTTGACTCTGTGGAATGTTCTTTTATTCTATGCCCTAGCCTAAACTGTACAGGTCTGTGATTGATGATGTCATCAATGAAGTACGGGAACTCTTTCTGGATGAGGGTGTGGATGAACAAGTACTTATGGAGCTCAGAACGGTAAAAAAAAATTGTTATAATATAGTGTTTGCTCGGTGCATTTATTTTGTATCATATAGTTTTACATTATGAAATGCAAACAGAGAAGAGCTGATGTGCAAGGCAATTTTTTGAGCAGTTTTGTTGGTCAGTGTTCTTGAGTTTTGTTCAAATGAATTACCAGTGATCTCTTAGCATTGCCTTAC
The DNA here is from genome assembly GCF_018492685.1 of Alosa sapidissima. Lineage (NCBI taxonomy): Eukaryota > Metazoa > Chordata > Actinopteri > Clupeiformes > Clupeidae > Alosa > Alosa sapidissima. Next base: position 23,249,632 of record NC_055962.1, on the reverse strand, counting down.
TTTAATCAATAGTAGGAACATTTTTATGATTAACACATTGGACTGGTTATATGGTTGTCCAGCAACATTGCTCAAAAGGTTGTCACATGTATCGTCACCTTAAGTATAATATTTAGTTTCATATGTAAGGGAAAGTACACTTGCCAATATTGGGGTCTGGCAACTGCAACCTAGAGCCTGCTCTGCAATTTCATGGACAGGTCACTGAAATATGACACACTTTCCATAGCCATTATGGTCACTCTCTCACAGCCTTGATGATGAGCAGTGGAGAGGCTGCAGTGGCTGGGTGGAAGAAGTTCCTTAAAGTGCTGCACCAAAACTAACTTGCGATCAGTCCCCGTCTCCCTCGCACACTAACTCACTCACACCGAATTGTTCAATTATTCATCCTCATGCTCTGGTCGCAGCTTTGGGAGAATAAGCTGATGCAGTCAAAGGCAGTGGAGGGCTTCCACACTGAGGAGCAGCAAGCTCTGCAGGCGCAGCAGCAGCAGCAGGCTCAGCAAGTCCAACAGAGCCAACAGCAGACCCAGACCCAGCACCAGGTCATCCTGCCCCCACAGCAGCAGGGTGAGGGGACACACAAATGCAATTCATTGTTCAGCCCTAATAGTGAACTCACTCCAACACCAAACAGGAAGGGGCAAAGTAGGCAACAGCTGGAGCCTATTCATGGGTTTCATCAGGTCCCTTGCCACAGGTGCTTTAATCAAGCACTATGCAGTCTGCATTCATAATCTAGGTGCTTGATTTTATACACCTGTGGCAAGGGACCTGATGAAACCCATGAATATGATAATTTATAAGAAACTAAATATCAAATTATTAGTCCGTTATTCCATGTGACAGATCAACTCTATATCAGTTAGGGATGTCATACATTAAACAATGCTGCAGAAACACGAAAATATGACTTTGATATGAGTAGGCTATTGTTTGAGTTTCTTTTGATATCTAGTGCGCGATGGAAAATAATTTAAAGGAATATAGTTGCAGTCTTCAGTCTTCTAGTTGCAATCCCTAGTCCTTGCAAAATTATAGTCTTTGACTAGTCTGTGACTTAAAAACTCGATGACTTGACTTTTGATGGCTGGGCTTCACCTAGTCAATTTCTCAACATCTGCTGACCAGTAAAATGCAGTTTTGGGTTTAACCCTTAAAGGAATACCGTCGGGAATGTTGGGAAATTAACATTCTAAAGAATATCTGGGTTCATTGAATTCAACATAGAATTTTAGAACCTTTAATTGTTGCGGAACTTAGAATGTTCAAAAACCTACACCTTTAAGGGTTAAAGTGATCACAAAAACTGATGTTGTGTATTGCGAACACTACAGTTATCTGACGTGAGTCATGTAGGGTGATTTTAGCAAGAAATGCTCGCCAAAATGCAAATCCAACTTTCGTTTAAAAGCATAATTACGTCCGAAGCGCCCATTTTAAGCTTGTCCACGTTGCCATTTTCGGGTGAAATGGCCTTTTGAATGGGAATCCTAGGGGCACTACTATTTTGATACATGATCGTGTCAAAATCACTATTTTTAAAACGCTAAGAAGGCTCGACACAACATGAAACTTTGATTGAAGTGTCATCGGTGTGTCTACACATGAACTCGAGCATTGAGAACATTGTTTGTGTACACATAGTTTACTAAAAAGAAAGGTTTTGGACAACTCTCCTTGACTGGCAAGATGGCGGCGAGCAGAAAAACCAAGTAACATTCGGACGTAATTATGCTTTTAAACGAAAGTTTGACTCGGGTACGTTCACAAAAACATTCTAGGATGCATTTTGGCGAGAGTTGCGCTTTAAATAAGGAGTGAAATTGTATTTTATTATTGAAAAGCCAGACAGCCTTTTTAAAAAATAATTACCTGTGAGTGACTGCTTCCTTTATTTAATGGAAAACTGTGCTTTCATTAGTTTTTCCTGCCCACATCATCTCTCAACACTGTCCATTTTGGCCATTAGATTGTTAAATTAGGCCTAATTTTCTGAATTGTTGATGCATCAAGGGTGTAGCTATGTGTGTGTGTGCATGAAAAACCCCTCCGCCTCTTCAACCCTCTTCATCACTACCTCCCCTGCTGTCCACAGCTCCACAGCAGCAAGTCATCGTTCAGGATCCCAAGATCCTCCAGGCCATGAATGCAACGGGAATGGTGAGTCAGGGGTTGACGTAACTGTAACATGACCAGATGACGATGGTTTGGCAGACCGTTTGTTCTTCTGTAGTAATGGCTAGCGGTCCTCCCTTGCTGTCTCGTTCTTGGAGGGCGCAGGAGGGGGCTGTTGGCGTGACTGTGGCCGTCCAGCTGGGCATCTTGGGGACAGATGGGCGGAGGAGGGGCCCAGGAAATCGATTAGCAAGAGCCGCGGTTCTCAGACAGGATTAGGGAGCAGGTTTCCAGCTCAAAACACATCTTGCATGCTCTCTCTCTCTCTCTCTCTCTCTCTCTCTCTCTCTCTCTCTCTCTCTCTCTCTCTCTCTCTCTCTCTCTCTCTCTCTCTCTCTCTCTCTCTCTCTCTCTCTCTCTCAATTTCAATGGCGCTTTATTGGCATTACTCAATGAAGCAGTGTTGCCAAAGCAAACGTATAACAAAACAACAGATACAATATCTGTTTAAAAAATACAAATATAATAATAATAACAATGATAATTAAAAAGAGAGAATAATAAATGGAATGTATAATGATACAGTATAGTATGTATAGTAATACTGTATGTTTATCAATGTGCTATCATGGGTATTGATTATTGAAATAAATCAGTGGTCCCCAAACTACGGCCCGCCACCTCATTTTGGGTGGCCCCCCAAAACATGTCCGTGGTATATAGCAACCGGCCCGCACGGGAGTACGACATCGTCAAACTATAACCTCCGCAATTTCCCCCATTCATTCTCTATGGCGAGTCTTAACAGTACACATGTAATACTCGTTCTGTCCACTGGTGGTTGTTTTGGCGCTGTTTCGCGTTTGCCATCAAAAACGGAATGAAATGTAGGCCTATCTGCAAACAATGTAAGAGGCCTATGCTGACTGCATCAGTGCTCAAAGTATTCTAAAAGTTTATTAATGAATTGTTAATAACTAGCTAACTTATATTCAAGACATATTTCTGGGATAATTATTTTTATTTGTTCAAATGTTCATACAATGTTCACAAGTTCAGGTGAGTGAAAGTTAGAATGTATAAGTATATATACTCTTTTGATCCAGTGAGGGAAATTTGGTCTCTGCATTTATCCCAATCCGTGAATTAGTGAAACACACTCAGCACACAGTGAACACACAGTGAGGTGAAGCACACACTAATCCCGGCGCAGTGAGCTGCCTGCAACAACAGCGGCGCTCTGGGAGCAGTGAGGGGTTAGGTGCCTTAGGTGCCACGGCTGAAGTGCTCAAGGGCCTTGCCTACTGGTCGGGGTTCGAACCGGCAACCCTTCGGTTACAAGTCCGAAGCGCTAACCAGTAGGCCACGGCTAGAATGGTGGTCATTTCAGACCACTTAAGCACTTCAAAAAAATTCTCATAGTTTGAGAACTTTAAATTTTCAGAGTTCACACATTTTTAATGAAATACACTTTTGGGACTACCTGCTAATACTTTTGGGAATACAAAAGTCTTTTTATTAGTATTATTTACATTTTACACTGATATGGCATGATGGCAATATAAACACCGCTAACAATGGCATTAAATTGCAATAGCCTATAGATTAAATGTAATGGAATATTCAACTAAGGTAGACTGCTGTTGGTTCACAGCACTAAGCTATTTATGGTTACTGATATACTCAGAGTCTCTGGCCCTCTCTTACAGCCAGGCATAGTAAGCTGGCCCTCGGAAGAAAAAGTTTGGGGACCACTGATATAAATCAATATGGGTCACTCACTTCCTCGATTTATGACATGTTAACAGGTACTGTGCAGCTAGTTTTACACAACTTGTATGCTCTCCCAACAAGTATGGGAGCTTGTCTACATTTTCTAATAGTTCAAATTGAGGTATAATTTGGCTGAATTGAAGGAAATATTGGTTCCTGGCTGTGCTGAATTTACTGCATTCAGTGAGGAAGTGTTTTTCATCTTCTACTACTCCCTCACTGCACTGCAAACACAGCCTTTCCTCCCAGGGAAGCCAGGTTTGCCTGCGTCTTCCCATTTCTAAGGCCAGGGAGTGTTCACTTAATCTATAAGATGTTAGTAATTTTCTTTGATTGTACTCTGTAATTTCTTTTAAATAAGATGCAAATTCATAATTGGTTTTGATTTTTTGGAAACATTTCAATTTGTTGGATTGTTCAATATTGTTTAGCCAATATTCGTAGTACTCATCTTGTGTAGTTTTTTCAGTGAGTTTCAGTTTTGCCTGCATAATGTCCATTACATTTAGGTCATATTTTGCTCTTAGGTATTGAAAGGGATCACTCTCTGGGTGTTTTCGTCTTCGTAGAAGGGTACTGTAATGACATGCATTGGTGTTGGAAAAAAAGTAAATGATAATAAAATTTGGATGCGCTTTTCTGTATATCGGTTAAAAGAGGAAATCGGCCAAGTTCTGCCCTGCAAGCAAGATTTGATGCATGTCTGTGTACTCCTAGGATGTTTTTGCAGACTTCAAGATGAAATATTTCAATTGGGCTTTTGTCCCATGCATCATAATTGAATTGGTACTCGGTGCCCCAAATCTCACTCCCATACAAAATAATGGGCTTGATGACAGAGTTAAACATTTTCAGCCACAATCTGACTGGAGGGTTGAGTTGGTATACCGATTTTTATTTATTTTTTATTTTTATTTTTTATTTTTTTTTATTGAGTAGTAGGCTTTACGTGCTTTATCGGTTAAGTCTTTTATTGCCAAATCAAAACTTCCTGATGATGAAATTGTCAGGCCCAAGTAATTATAGTTTGTCACCTGACGGCTTATCTCACCCAAGGGTGAAGTCGTTTTTGCTCCCTTTAGAGCGAGCTTTTTTCCCAAATATCATTACCTTGGATTTATCTATATTTATTGGGAGGTTCCAGGTTTGAGAATAGTTTTCTAGAATTGGGCTCTCTTGTAAACCCTCCTCACTTGATGATCGCAGTAGCAAGTCATCGGCGAATAAGAGGCATTTAATTTCCCTCCCCTGTATTGTGAGTCCTAGATATTTCGATTTCTCAATGTCTGTTGCAAGATCATTAATGTATAAGTTGAATAGTGTTGGGCTTAAACTGCAACCTTGTCGAACTCCTTTAACCTGTTCAAGTATTTCGTTCTTTTGTCATGGATTTTCACACAACACCTGTTGTTGTTGTACATATCTTTGATGTCATAAGGTTTTCCTCCAATGCCATTTTCAATTAGTTTTAATGAGAGACCATCATGCCAAACTCAAAGGCTTTTTTGAAATCAATGAAACAACCAAATATTTTTCCTTTATTTTTATTATGACCGCCGCGCAGCGAAGCGGCGGTCATATAGGTTTAGTCAGATTTTTATTTTATTTTTTTTTTCCTTTTTCGCATGCCCAAATTTCCGTCAAGGATTCCCGGGACACTGAAAGACCGGGGTACACGAAACTTGGTGGGCATGTAACCCCACATGGATAGCATGGAACCATCGTTTTTCGTTTTGATCTGTAGCCCCCCTGCTGGACTGGACCCCCCGAAAGGAGGGTAGGGCAGACACAGTTTTCTGTGGACCACCTTTTTTTTTGTAAGTTGATCTCAAGGGGCCATGTCAACCCATTCCATAACCACTCATTTCATGTATAGCGCCACCTAGTTAAACACAAAAAAGTAAAAATGAGGTGTTGTAATCGCAGGTATCTGTGACCTAACATAGTAGGATCATTATGACACCCTCTGAATGCATGCCAAGTTTTGTGGAATTCCGTTCATGGGGAGCCAAACAATAAATTAATATATGTTACTATACACCAACTGGCCTGTAGGTGGCCGGAGACAGTTTTCTGTGAATATCTCGAGAACCGTAGGGCCTAGGAGGACCACCTTTTTTTTGTATGTTCGTCTTAAGTGGCCATGTCAACCCATCACATTACCACATATTTCATGTATAGCGCCACCCAGAGCCATATAAAGGTAGAGTTGCGACAATCGGTGTTCAAAATTCGGTAAGGTCACGTGGTTCATGTAAACTTCAAAAAGTTCCCGGAAGTTATTGACAATGGATTAAATGCATTAAATAAGCTACTGTTCAATGAGAGACAGAGCCACAATTTTGGGTAATTGACAGACAATAAATGCATTGAAATACAATATTTATAACACAGTGTAATTATTGTGTAAACTGTGTAGTTATCCTACCATTACAACAATATTAAATTAAATTCCAGACCGTAGCCTGCTAAATATCGGAAGGTGACCTTTTTTTCCCTATTACGTATGTGTCGATATTAATTTCTGTACAAAACCAAGACGGGAGATTCTTTAGAAAACACAATAGCACCCTCCCCATAAGTGTAACCTAGGCCTATCTAAATTATCGTTATAACAAAATGACCTAGTACGTGACTCAAGAGCTCTAAACAGTGTTTTTGAGACTGCGTGTAGCCTACAAAAGCGCATGGAGATTTTAATTTTGCAACGAGAAACTGTAACACAGCTAGTCTAGGTCTAACATTAACTTGTTTGAGTTTTCTCCCCAACGTTTTCTCTGGTAGTTCTTCACTGATCTGAGACAATGAGTGAACTACCTTAAGTAGCTAGCGTCTCGGGAGAATAAAAAAAAAAGTTTAAAAGTTTTCTAACATCTCTCCAGTGTAATGGTGGGCATGTTAAGTTAACCGTAGCATTACCTACACAGTAACCCCATGGTAATGCGATGCGAGTTATCATAATAACATATAAAATGTGATGTAGTCCTTAATAAATAACCAGGCTATGAACTCATAAACAACAGTATTTTGTCACCGTTTGTCATTCACCGTGCTGTGAATACAGCATTAAGATGCTAGGCTAAAGATCTTGAGATTCAGAGAACCTGCATGGTTGTGCTCATCCTGTCAGAAAATAGCAATTTGATCAGTGATCATGCATCATATCAGCGCAAGCTTGGTTTGAAACTGGTTTCTGGGGATGGGGGTTTACATGATCCTTCGCTGGGCTAGTGCCTGCTGTGTTAATATGACCGCTGATGCTGCTGCAGCTCCCTCAAATCTATATAGGTTCTCATGCATATTCGGCTAGCTTGCCAATGAAAATGAATGCAACATAAAAAAAAACAGTAGGCTACTGTTCCTAACTGAAGAAACGTTTATGTTACCGTCAGGAAATTATCATTGTAAAACAATTTGTGTAAGCAGAAATATTGTTGTGCTGAGTTCTAAGAACAGAGAGTACAAGTTAAGTGTGTACCCAGACAGACAGGAACTGCACCCTGTCTGTGTGTGGGTGACATAAGAGTATGTCACAATGAAGTCGCTATGTCTTGCTTCCTATTTTCTGTGTGCATCTGTACAATAAAAGACACAACTTTTGGACTGCAGAGACTGATGGTGTGAGGAATTCTTCCTTACATTAGCAGGCTCTCCTCTTGGTACCAGAGTTTGTGGGCAAAGCCATACTACGTGTTGTGGTTCTTGTATCTATATGTTGGGGTTAAATTCCCTGACAGTTACCAACAATGTTAACAACAAACTCGGCTTCACTGCTGCAAACAAGTTGGCTATATGCTTCACCATATAACGAACCAGCTAGCCTTGTGATAACAAAATTTTTGTTTAGTCCACTGAAAGTTATCCACATATCAAATGATTAAATACACAGTTATGGAGGAATTGTTTTGGGGAAGCAGTTGCACTATATCCCACTTTTGCTGCCTTTAAGCCACTTAAATCTATAGCCTAGATGAGCATTGCACATACATTACAACTTGACGTGATGGTGAAGCTAAATGCCCAAGGAACGTCACATCATAAAAGTTGTAGGCCTACTAAACGCAAACACTTAATGACAGCTTGTTCGTGGTGGTGTAGTGCTGCCTAATTGAAATGGGGTAGGCAAGGGTTATTTTATTTGATGAGCTGATAAAGACTGAGCAGCAGTCATAGTCGATACTCGATACTAGCAAGTCATAGTCGATACTAGCCTGGGTGTTCCCATGCTGCCTTGCGCGCAATTTGATTCACGCTGCTAAGGCAGCCTGGAGACCATGGAGCAAATTTTCGCCTGAGATAGGGAACCAATCACAGAACAGGTGTGAAAGCAAGATGATGATGAGCTATGCACAGACGCATTTGATAGACATCCGTGGCACCCAATAAACGGATCTGGACATTTTTTTCAAATACGAGAAAATGAACGTTTGGTTCCCAGACCACGTCTCATTGAGAAGTGGTGGCGCTAGCCAGGCTAAGTCGATACATAAATCGTTTAATATTATAATTAGGCTATTGATAGCCTACTATTACTTTACTACTATTACTGATATTATTATTATTATTATTATTATTATTATTCGGATGAGGCAAAGGAATGTAAATATGAGTCTGAAATGTTGGCTACAAACAGTCTATACTGCTGTAACTGCACTGCTGCTATTATTAATTGTTAACTTCCGGGAACTATTTGAGGATTCCATTAGCTGCCATTGTTGGAAAAAAATGGAACATTAGCGTCAATGGAGTTGTCGCAACTCTACCTTTATATGGATCTCACGCCACCTAGTTAAAAATTAAAAAGCAAAAAATTAGGTGTTTTCATCACAATATCTCTGGCTGACATGGTCAAAACTGCACGAAATTGAAAGTGTAGGATCATTATGACACCCTCCGAATGCATGCCAAGTTTCATGAACTTTCGTTCATGGGGGGCCATACAATACAATAATTTATGTGTACATTTAGTGACCGTACACCAACAGTTTTCTGTGAATATCTTGAGAACCGTAGGGCCTAGGATGACCAATTTTTTACGTATGTTTGCCTCCAGGGGTCATGTTAACCCATTCCATATGCACACATGTGCATAAACAGATACACACGCACACACATACATTCACGGTAATCATACGTATGACACATACTCACACAGTAGACATATGTACGCATGCATGCACATGCACATACACAGGCACACACACACACTACTTAAGGTAGTTCACTCATGATCTCAGACACCCACCCACCCACACCCACACACATAAACATAAACATGTACACGCACACATTCACACAATTCAAGAATTTCTCAAAATTATGAACAGGCAAAATGGGGGTGGGGTTGTATAAAATGTATTTTACATGTGAAATCTATTAACTAATCATGTTTTGATACTTGTTGTCTAGCAGATACCAGTGAGAATTGAGTTTGCATAATGCAATTCAGTGAGACCGTTAGAATTATATATGCCTTTCAGCGTGACTTATTTTTGTGGAAAAAATGTGCTGGACTGGGCGGCGGTCATATTTTGTACCACTCTGCTGTACATCTAGTTTATTATATGTTTAGCTATTCCTATAAACTTAGGTCTGAAGGCTTTTTGTAAGCTTTTTTCTCTCTCTCTGTCTCTCTCTAACCATTGGGAAATGTAGGCATTTTTGTTGTTATTGTGGATATCTTTTAGTAGTATTGGTTTTGTATCACTAATGTCATTGTCGTTTATAATCAAATTTAAGAGGTTGTCTTTATCTGGTTCTGTTGAATTTTCAAGTAGTGCTTTATGGTTTAGATTTTGAGGGTCTGAACCTTTTAAGTGCATCCAGAATTGTATGGATTTTTTTGTGATTGCCAGGGACATGGGGAAACAACCTAATTCAGCCCTGCAGGCATGGTTGGGTGTACTTCTATGTACATGTAGGAGGATTTTGCACAGCTTGTGTAAGATTTCTATTACAGATTTATCCCAAGATTTTTTTGATCGCAGTAAAGCTGGACCCCAAATTTCTGAGAGATTGGTGTAATGACTGAGTGAGTCAATTATTTTAAGCCAAATTTTGATCGGGGTTGGAATTTCTTTAAAGTTTTATATATTGCATAGAATGCTCTTCGAGCTTGGTCTCTTGAGCATTTTTATGCCTGTGTTCTCTCTCTCTGTGTCTCTCTCTGTGTCTCTCTCTGTTTCTCTCTCTGTTTCTCTGTTTTTCTCTCTCTCTCTCTCTCTCTCTCTCTCTCTCTCTCTCTCTCTCTCTCTCTCTCTCTCATTCATATATATATATATATATATATATATATATATATATATATATATATATATATATATATATATATATATATATATATATATATATGTGTGTGTGTGTATGTCTGTCTCTCTGTCTCTGCCCACTAGTGTTGTCACGATACCAAAATTATGACTTCGATACGATACCTGCCATAAATATCACGATGCTCGATACTGAAACGATACTACGGCGAAATCCTAAGATATCTGGAAAAGAAAGGACTCATACCTCCTCCAAGTGTATTGAGTCATTTGTGTTGAATTCGGTGCACTTTTGTAGTGTTAGGTAGTGCAGGTCAATTCTGGGTTCTAAACTTCCTACATAATTATTATTTTTATAGTCAGTAGAATAGTAGGCCTACTTTGTGTGATTTTAAGTCCTTTATTTTTTGTTATAGTTCATTTACATTGTGTTGTGTTTTGCCAATAAAGTAGCTTTAAATAGCCAAACTAGGCTAGATCAAGGTCAGTGTTGAAATTACTGCATGCAAATCACTGAATGCTATGCAGAGGGGCCTAATCTTTAGGCCATCTGATGTACAGTATAGGCTTCCCTAGGCCTTCCCGTGTTCATGGGATTTCTTTGACAGTTGCAAAGGGAAAAATGTGAGGATGGTCTTCTTTGCGCCCAGTGTACAAGTACGACGTTCCAACCACTCAGGTCTTCGTCAGATAGGCCTACACCATTACCTGTTGCAATATGTCTGTGTGCATTCCTACATTAGCCTACGTCTATTTTCTTTGATAACATGATTTGCTACAACGTAACAATAAGCCGCTATTATTATTAGGACTCAACACGCTTTGGTGGTATTATATGCTGTGGGCTTTAATTAGCGCATTTCGGGTAGCCTATCCTACATCTGGGCAATACTTATTGAACAAATTGCAGTCTACATGCCATGACAAATATTACCAGTAGTACTGACCGAACATGAAATAGATTGTTTACAAGTTATGGTAATGTTATTCTGGCGTGAACATTGCGCTTTCATCACGTTAGCACCCTATGATTACAGCTCGTTATGTCTCGTCAAAATGATTACAGCTCGTTATGTCTCGTCAAAATTCATTGATGAAGGAAGGTTGGCTTTATCCCAGAGAACCTTACTCGTTTCACTTAGGCTAGACTAAAACAGAAGAGAAGAACTTGGCCCTAACCATGTAGTCGTGTTTTCTATAGCATATTCGTTTACCTGCCGTTCTTTGAACAAAAATGTTGGGATATGTCTGCGAGGTGTTTAGCCAAGTTCCATGCATAGCCTACTGCTTTTAAATGACTTTGAAACATATTTCACAAACGGGCCTCTGTGTACTTGATGGCTTGCCTTCACTATTCGCGATGTATCCGAAATAGTTGCAGATTTCACTTCACCTTTTGTTTTATCCACAAGGCCGAGGACGGTCGGCAAAGAACTACTGTATGTTGACGTTGGCTGCGCAGTCACTCACTCGGAGCTGCCTGCTTGACACGCCCACTTGCTTAGATGCATGCAAGGAGCAATGAGAGCAGCAGTTCATGCAGACACAGAACGTTAATTTTAATAAAGTGTCGATTCTAAAAACGTCGGAAATCATATCGTTTTTTGCGTGGAGGCATCGTGATACCTTTTTAGTATCGATACACCGTGGAACACTACTGCCCACTTCTCTGTGCTGCACGCTTCTGGACTCTTCTCATTCTCCCTCTCTTTCATGTCCTCGCTGTTTGTTGCTCGTTGTTCGTTGTTCATCTGCTTTCCTCTAGCCATCTGTTGCCAGCTTCTGTAGGTTCAATTAAACACATTATCTAGTTACATGTCTTCTCTACCAAATTCATTGTAAGCCATTTACACAGATGAAACAGATGCTTGATGATAGTCTCTGTGTATTGTGCTGGAAAACAGTTTTAATATTCCTGTGATCTAATCTCTATCTAGTAATGTTTTTTTTTTTTTTCTTTTGAACGTGTGACAAAGTACAGCGCCCTCTACATTTATTGGCACTCTTGGTAAAGATGAGCAAAAATGTTATCTTAGTGACAATGAAAACACTGAGGATAAGTCATAAAGAGATCATAATGTTAACAAATGTGCCATACATCTTAGGAACAAAATGAAAAGTAAACTTTTTCCCGTTTATTTTTTCCATTTAGTTTTTCCATTTATATTGGTTACTGCTCTTCTTTTAAAATAATCAGTACTGACCTGTTTCATTAAGGCATACAAATAGTCACACAGAGGTCAAACACCCTAGTCATTCTTCACCATGGGAAAGACGAGAATACACAACTTGAATAAGGGAAAGTGTATTGACTTTAAGTCAGGAAATGGGCACCTGAAATGCCCCTATATTAGTGTTACAAAAATTATTTAGAAGGTACAATGGAACTATTACAAACTTGTCTGGAAATGGACCCATGTCTCTCTTGCTAAAAATCGCTGTTGGAAACGTACAGATAAAAGTATCAAAGGATTGAAAAAAGTGAAGTGACTTCCATTTAATAGGCTTTCTTGTAGTGCTGCCGCGATTAGTCGACCTAGTCGACCATGAAAATTAGTCGACGGCAATTTTTTTAGTCGAAAAGTCGTTTTACTATTGACCGCCTATTTATTTTTGGTCTCAAACAGCTCACTGTAATGTTATATTAACTCTATGTTATTAACTCTTGTACAATGACTGTCTTTGGATGTTAAACAGGCTACTAAGACTTTGGCAGTTTTAAACCCCGCTATGCACGCAAACTGTCGCCAGCAGCAAAGCTGCGCGCCTGCCTGCTTTCAGCGCAATTCATTCTTAGGCAGAGCTAAGTGGGGGGAGCTAAGCTAGTAGGTTGAGCTAGTCCAAACTCTGACTAATATAGTATTGTGGAAATTGAAATAAATTAAGTGAGGAGTGTCTCACGTTGACAACGCAACGGCGTGTCATTACTGTAATTCATTCATACAACAAAAAAAACGTTAAAACGAACATGCCGCCGCTCGTGATGTCAACAATCAAGGTGTGCGTCATTTGCGTGGTCAATAAGTCACGACGCATATTTTTTTTAGCTTTCAAGCCAACTGATAAATCTTACCTATGTGGTAAGACGCGCAAAGTGCTTGTAGCCTGCTTGCTTTGAACATGCTGATGTTAGGCTCATTTGCAAAGTCCTCAACTCCTGCCGCCTTTCAAAGTCCAGCGTTTCTCAAACTATGGGCCGCGCGGTCCAGCACCGGCCGTAACGTGGACACTGCTGGTCCGGAGCTGCGGCGCGAAATTATTCCCGGGGCTTCATCTGATAATTTGCTGCGCAATTGATCAAGAAACCGCTTCTGCAAAAAGTAGGAAATACTTGCTAATTTGGTGTCATCAAACATAGAGGCATACAATTAAATGGTGCTATGAGCGTTCATTCAATGGGCAAGAGAAACTGAAACCACTTGAAAATGTTGGTAGCAAAGCTCCAATTCAACCTATTGGAAGGCTATTTAATTATGAAGCTACATTTAATAGAACAATGTGGATTTATGCAACTTCCATAAAAACAGAGCACAGACTATAATACACTATCTAGACTATTGTATAGTCAAATTTGAATAACATGGCCAAAAGCTTGTGGCATAATTAAATATGTCAATATTATTTGACATACCAGTGCCTACCAGTGTATGATGCTTGCATGAGGGAAACAGCCCAAAACGATGACACCCATATAATTGCTGTTGTTTTGAGAAGTATTTATCATGCAACCATGCAAAAGCAATGGAACTATTGTAATTATATTTTACAATAGTAAAGCAGTCCTCTGATGTGCATGTTTTCACAAACCTTTTGTGAACAGGCACTTTAAACACTGGCTGCTTTGAAGTGCATGTATAACAATATAGCATAACAATAATAATTGTGATGTGATATAATGATAATTTGATGGAGGTGGAGATTTCATGTAGGTGGGCCCTATGACCCCAAAGTATGCCATGACCGGGCCTCAGGTCAAAGAAGTTGTCAATGTCCATGGCAACACTGGCATACAAATTAAGTCTATCAAAGGTCTGACATCAGATCTGAAGGTAGCATTTTAAATGGGTGTTTTTTTTTAATACATAATGTTTTTCAACAGTTGACTTACTCTAACAAAAGTAGGGTGATATATTTTACGCTTTCCCTATAGTTGAGTTCAAAATAAAACGGACACAACAAAATAACAAACACTTGATTTTTTTTAAAAATTAGTCGTTTAGATTAGTCGACTTTATCGAAAAATTAGTCGAAAGATTAGTCGTTAGAAAATTAGTCGTTAGTGGCAGCACTACTTTCTTGTCATTCAACTACAAAACAAACAAACAAAGTTGATAAATGCTACTGGGACTTTGCCTGGAATCTTGTTCTATGGTAAGATGGAAATTAAGCTGTTTGCCAACACCCATTCAAGGTGGGTTTGGCGTAAATAGAATAATAACCATACTGAAGAAGAACCCCATTCCTAAATGTAAGTTTGGTGGAGAGTCTATGCAGGGCTCCACATTAACGGCTGCCAAATTGTTACAAGTGGCAACCAGTTTGTCACCCCTGGTTGCCCCTGTGACAACCACATTTGGTTGGCTTTGTCAACCAAAACCTCATGCCTGGTTGCCAAACTGACAACCACTTTTAAAAGTTAACATTGAGCCTTGCTGTGATATTCTGGGACACTTTTTTTTTAATACAAGAAGAGATATCCGCACACTGTATCTAAAGCTCCCAGTTTAATGGTGGATGATGCACAACGTTTCGACCACTCAGGTCTTCGTCAGGTGTAAACCAGAACAGATGCAGGGTAAGGGTATATATAGCCATTGTAGAGGGCTGGGTGGAGTCCAATTATTCTAACATCCCATCTAAACGTCATACAAAGAGGTGGGACAGGTCACATAAAAAACGAGTCACACTGATACATAGCCTATTTAAACAGTTAAAAAAAACCTTCTCTGTTAGTGAATATAATAATGTTGCCGTTTCATGGCTCATAGTTAGCAGATCTCTAGCCTGTCAACATTATAAAACACTTAGGCTACTTTTCACAGAGGGTAGAGGGATGTAAACATATTCGGTTACCCACATCTGTTTGCAAGGGTCATCCCCACACCATCAACAAATATAAACAAACAAACAAATAAATAAAAATAATAAGGAATAATAAAAATACATCTCATAGCAATACTGAAATCCATGTCCTGGATTACCCAATCCAATTGCAATATATAGCAAAGAAATAGTCTAGAAGAAAAGAAAGAAAAAAAACAAACACTTTTTTTAATCCAAATGCCCTGGGAGCCTCATTAGGGTTCATGGAATCATGAACTCCATGAAATGACTGGACATTTTAAACCCAAATCTGGATGTCTCTGCCAAAACCCTAAAAGTAGGTCATGATCAGCGAACAGCAAAAATAGTTTATTTTCATTCTGGATCTTGTGGAAGATGACATTTGTATACCTCTTCTTGTCCTGGCCTTTACCAGGGGTGCCAATAAATGTGGAGGGTGCTGTATATTCCATTAGTTGTAGCCATTGATGTATGTGCCAGTTAGTTACCGATTTCCTCTGAGTCTTGCATTTCTTTGAATTTATATGAATTTATACTGAGCTGAACTAAATAAATGGGTATATGATTTAATGTGAGTTTTCCCTCTTAATTATTGTCAGAGACTTTCTGACATCCAGAATAGACATCTAGAATCCTTTCTATATGAATAGAGAGACACACTCATATATTTGTTAATGAGTTACATGTCAGCTGTAGAACAGGAAGACCTCCTATTGGTTTTATAATGTCCGTTAACACAGCCACACTCCAACTCGATCTATATTTGTTCACCCCATGCGGTTTATGTGTAAGCATAGTGGAGTACTTGCTAATATGTGCTCATGTGCTCATATGTGTGTTTTTTTGTCTGCGTTGTCCTTTCTACAGAGTGCAGCTGCAACCGCAGCCACACTGGCTTTGCCCACAGGGGTAGGACCGTATCAGCAGCTCATCACCAGTCAAGGTAATTCACACTCACCAGGGTGTGGTGATGATGATGATGATGATGATGATGATGATGTATCAGTAGTGCCCATGTATGTTTATGTGGTCTCCGTGGCCTGGTACACATGAGGAAATTGCAGCCTTAATATAACATGGTGTCCCCAGTATAGACATCACTATCACCTTGCACTAATAGGATTATGCTAAGACTAGAAGGATCAATGGCCTTTGTATAGTTTGAAGCTAAATGTATTTTTATATATATATATATATATATATATATATATATATATATATATATATATATATATATATATATATATATATATATATATATATACATATACAATTTTAGTTTTGGGAGTGTTAAGGTTTTGAGCAGGTGAAATAATTTGACTAGGGTTGTTTTGATTTCATAATTAAGGGCGCCGGTGTGATTCTAGTCCAGTAAACTATTTGACAAAGCCTTCAGTCTTCACACATACTCCTGGCTCTGTAAATTGGTAACTGACAAAGTGGCATTATCAGAATTGCTCAGCGTGTAATGTTTAATGAGTTATTTTTTTGCCTCTCAAGGATGTATGCATATGTCTCTTGTGGGGAAGAAAATCTGTTGAATGCCACTATTGTTATATCGACATATTGTATTGCAAAAATACCATGAAATATTCTGATGGTTTTAAGTCTACATCACCCTAATGTAAACCCACTCCCATCCCTCACCAGGTCAGATCCTTCAGGTGGTGAGGGCGGCAAACGGAGCTCAGTACATCATCCAGCCTCAACAGCAGGTGGTGCTACAGCAGCAGGTTCTCCCTCAGATGCAGCCAGGAGTGCAGGCCCCCGTCATCCAGCAGGTACCCACCACTCCGACACAGCTAACGTTACATCCAGCCACTTGCAGAGACATGGGTTTGAAATGCTACATTTGGTTTGGAAACCTCTAGTGTGTTAGAGTTGCCTGTGTAAAAATAGCTCTGTTATGTGCAATTATGTGTTTGTGGGTTTGTCCATACCTCAACTCTCAATGCGCATGACCTTGCTTCACTGTAGGTCTGACTATGCTTGTTGTTTACAGCAGCTCTTTAATGCTATGGACCAGTCTAATGTCATACCTCCTGTTTCCTTGTGCAGGTCCTTACCCCACTTCAAGGAGGCATCCCCCAACAAACAGGGGTTATCATCCAGCCCCAACAGATAGTCCTCGCCGGGAACAAAGTACAGCAGAATGCACAGGTATGCTTTAAACACAACTCTATCTGTCATGTTAATAGTGGTCAAACACTGAAGATTTTAGCTAAGGATGTATGTTCTCTGCTCTACTGCTGTGATTTCTTGTATTGGTTTATATCTTTCATACTTTCATACTGTTTTATATGTTGTATTTCTATGTCTGTCTTTCCTGTCTTTCTATCTTGTGTTATTTACTAGCACCACAATAGTATTATTGGGATTAAAGTTCTGTGTGAGACTCTGTACTTGGCCATAGATTGAACTTTGTGCCTGTCGCTAATCAATCCCCTCAAAGATTAGTGTTGTCAGCCTCACATTGTTTTGTTGTTCTGGCCAATGGACCGTGTCTAGTTGTCCAGTTCACCCATAATCCTGTTTATACTCTAACATGGCGCTCCTGTGAAGGTCATGCAGACGGCAACCATGACGACGCAGCCGGGCCAGGTGAGTGCTGCACAGGTGCAGGCTCAGTCCCAACAGCAGCAACAGCCGCAGCAGCAACAGCAACAGCAGCCTGCCCAGCAACAACCTCCCATGATGCTCCAGGTGGACGGTGCTGGGGACACCTCCTCGGAGGAGGACGAGGAAGAGGAGGATGAGTATGACGAGGATGAAGACGAGGACAAGGACAAAGATGGCGGAGAGGACGGCCAGGTGGAGGAGGTGGGTTTGCCTGAGGACTTGGGTGGCCTTTACTTAATGGTGGACGTGTTTTAAAAAGCTATGGGAAAGTTGGGTCAAGTCCTCTCAACTATAGACTGCATTGCATTTACTATTAAGGCAGAGAACTGGAAAATAGGTTCTGAATTCAATACGTTCTATGTGTATGTACATGAAGTGTTTCAGAATCATGTGTATACATTAAAGTCCCTATCGTGCACCCAGCACAAGGTGGCGCAAAGAGCGACACAAGACTTATCTTAACTACAGTGCATGAAAATGCACTGTTCTGTTATCCGAAGTCGTCGTCTTCCTTTTATTATTACAGTGCATAAAAATGCACTGTTCTGTTATCTGAAGTTGTCGTCTTCCTTATTGTTCTAACCAAAATGTCTGCGTCTAATTCAGCTTCAATCGCTCAGATATCAGATATCAACTATGCCTCCAGCCAACTATATTAAACCACCACCTACCTAGCAATCAACATAGCAACCATTTAAATAAAGCATCTATGTCAGTTTCCATGAACCAACATGATTACCCTAGCAACCATCATAGAAACAGCTTTATTAGCATTGCAACAACCATATCTACCTAAGCAAAACCGTTGTAACTATCTCTACATTATCTGTTTTTACACTGTGTGTTTTACATCATATGTTTTGCTTTTTCATGCAGTGGTTATTCCTTGGAATTTTCTAGTTCTTATCCTACACTCAATAAAGTGAGGAAAGTTTCGCCATGCGCTGCGCTTTTATTAAACCTTGCACCCAGGGGTGTGGCAATTAACGACATGAGGTGTGGTCTGGCGCATGATCTAAAAAACACTATCTTACACCCTCTAAGATCATTATGCCACTGACCAAGAAAAACCTGGTCTATAGCGAAAGGCGCATATAAAGCACCGCTGAAGACAGTCATGAGATGTAAACGGCAACTCCTGTTGCAGATGCATGTAGGCTATACTCTGCTAGTCACAAACAGGTTTTAGTAAAGCAAGGTTTAGTGGAATTCTTGTTAACATCTCGCATGCAAGTAGATTCCTTCAAATGTGCCGCTGCCTATCAAAATACTGATTCGCTGTTTGAAGTTGCGCTGTTTGCTGTTAAGGGAATGACCGATGTCATACTCATCATTGGTTTGAAGGATGTTGCACCCAAATCACACATGACTGATTAACATAAGAACAACCCTTTTGGACCCAGCATTTGATCAAAAAGTCGCGCCATTAAATGAGTGAATGTGGACTGGCCACACCTTTAATGTCTATAAACTTTACGCCTTTGACCATCCGTTTCTGTTCGCCAAAATTGGTTGTGTTTCAGAATAATTTCAGAATAAGTGTTTCAGAATAATTTTAATAATTTTGATTTAATAATTTGTAAGCAACAGCAGACTGTTGCTTTAAGGACTTTGGAGGCTTTTAAGCATTGCTGATTTTTTGGCGTTCTTTTCTTGCTCTTAAGGAACCCCTTAACAGTAGCGATGATGTCAGCGATGAAGAGGATCAAGAGCTTTTCGATACAGAGAATGTAGTTGTTTGCCAATATGACAAGGTAAATCTGGCAAAGTGGAAGAGGCCACCTTTTATGTACACAATTTACCCTATGAGAGGACAAGGTAAAATGCTAACCATCTGAACTGTACCTTCTTGACTTCTAGATTCACAGAAGTAAGAACAAATGGAAGTTCACTCTGAAAGACGGCATCATGAACCTGAACGGGAGGGACTACGTGTTCTCCAAAGCCATAGGGGATGCGGAGTGGTAAGCAAAATGCAGCAAAACCGAACATGAAGAGAAAAAAGGGGGAATTGAAACAATGGGACAGGCGCCTGGAATTGTCCAATCCCGATGTTAGAGACACATCAAGACCTGGGACTGTATGCATTTCAGTTGGTGTGTGTGTGTGGTTGGCAGGCGTGTGGGAATACGATGACGCCCTTTAAACACACAAAAAAAACTGTGAGTCGCAAATCCCGCTAATGGCATAAACACACACACACACACACACACACACACACACACACAATTCTTGAATGCCAGTGACTGGCAGCTTATTGCTAGCAGATCACACAAAGTGGAAGAAGTTTCACAAATCAATCGTTTTCTCACTCGGATCATCACCTCGATCGACTAAATCGTGAAGTGAGAAATTCAAGAAGAGAGAAAAAAGTATCTACGGATAGCGGACCATGTTGAACTTTTACCCATCCAGACCATTAATAATGCCCATATTTCGACCAAAATATTAAAATAAATAAATAAATAAATAAATAAATCCATTAAGGCAGGAATGAAGTGTGGCTTGAAGTAGAGTGACTTCAAGAGTGTGTGCGAAATAAGCACCAACATGAAGATAGCCTTTTTGATTGCACATGTTCTTTTTATCAGCCTCACGTCAGCACATTCTGGTGCTACATCCCAATTCCGTTCTCTTGTTCTATATTCCTGCCACACAGAAACGTGCCTAGTCTGTCCTGGTCCCCAGCCTACAAACATTCATACCCTGCCATTATTTTAAAGAATAGTTAATAAAGGAAGTAACCTTTTTTTATCCAGCGGGTAAACACTACACAAAGGTGCCGAAGAGCAAGCTGTTAATACGCGATGTAGTATAAACATTTCGAGCAGATGCAAAGCAGCATATCAGCTGAGTAAATGAAACCAAGTTCTTGTTCGATTTCCACAATCTCAAACGTCATTGACTGAACTTCTTTTTGTTTTGTTTTCCATGTTTAACGAACGAATTAAACCAATGAGAAGCGTAGCAATGTGTAATTGGAGTTTTTGCACTCTCTGTGTTTGGCCCCCCCCCCCCCCCCGCATGCTTTTTCCCCGATGGCTTTGTGCGCTTGTGTGTCTCGTGTGTGTGTCAGGTCACTTGTCCTTCGTTAGCCTACAACAACAATGTCTGTACAATGTTCTTGACACTTCACTTCCTCCAATGTTACAAGAAAGTAGAGGGTGTTTTTTTATTTTTGTAGTGTTTTTCTTTTTTTTCTTTCTTTTTTTGTGAATATTTATTCCTGAAAGCTCAGGCACCATTGTTAATTATTTGGGGCGGGATGGGGTTACACACTGTACCAAACTGTGCTCTTAGAAAATGAAAAGAGAAAAAAGTTTTTTCTTCTGTTGGCTGGACAAGACTCCATCATGTGCTCTACTGTCAATTTCAGCCTAGTCTTGGGCTTGACTTTTAATCATGTCGTTCTTTTCAGAGTGGTTTCATTTAGTTCCTTGTCTACTCAAAAGTCCCTGCCCTAATTTGCTTGAGGCGTGACTCACTCACGTAAGTGAGAGATCAAGGGAAATTTCACCTAACTAGATCACCCTACCCCCTCTTCCCGCCAGAACTGAATGATTCTCATCACCATAGCAGTTGGATGGAACTGCAGGTCACTTCTCTGTGACTGTAAATTCTTAGAAAAGATTTTAGAATAGGTGTGCAAAAATATATATATATTTTTTTTTTTTTTTTCTCCATAGTCCAGTGCTTCTCACTGTCCATTTCTTATTTGTGCCTTTTTGATTTGTTTAATATCAGCTTACCGGCGAATAAATAAAGGATGGTATTTAATGATGCAGGTGTTTTAAAGAAACCGTATTCTCTGCTTTGTTTTTATAATTGTTTATCTACCACGCGTTTCAGCTGCTGTCTGAAGAACTGTTCTGAGAGGGAAATGTATTACGTTTGTATAATTCACAATACTGTTTCTGAATCAAGGTTGTTCTTTGTAAATTACTTGACCATCCCTTGGAAGGCTGTGCTTTGAATACCAATTATTAGAGAAGTTAGTATTTTGTTGAACTGAAACCCATTGAGTTTTTGCCTTTGCTAAACTTTTAATTAAAGTAATATGGGAAAAATAAAAGTGTGTTGAATTTTGGGAGTTTGTTGGTCTTTGTTCCTTTTTTGACCTATGGCCAAGATGTTTAACAGGCAGCCGTGATCTATTATGTTCAGAGAGTTTTACTCTTCTGTCAGAGTACTTCTAAAAAATAATAGATTGGCCAAGTATATAAATCTGCTGATTATTATTTTAATGTTGATACATGTATTGTAGGCCGTCCTACACATTTTTATTGGATTAGTTTAATGAGCCACAATTTTCCTTGGTTCCTTGGCATTGTGTCCATCAGAGAAGGGGGAAAATGTCTTCTGATAAAACTTGATATGGATTAATGATTTTATTTATATATATATATATATATATTTCACAAAACATGTTAAAGGTAGCCTACCATGTATATAAAAAAAACAGGCATCATGTTAAAATGGGACCCCTGGAGTAAAACAGCAGTGTGGGTTTGCAAGGCTGACTGACTGTGAAGGAAAGTTTGTCAGTCAATCCAAAAACTGCTTGTCAAAACAGTCCTGAGGACTATGTGAAGGAAAGATCTAGCAGTAGGCTTCATGGTTTCAATGTTATATTAAACACATGCCAGCTTTTATAAGCCTGTAGGCCTATGATCAGGAAACTAGGTCAATGTCTGGTATTTCAAATTATAACCCGGAAGATCCATCTCCTCATGGATAATTACCACATATGTCATTCAAAGCAACATCTTGAAATATTTGTAACACTATCAATACTTAAGGTTTGGACACATTTTCTTGTTCCCTTTAAAAGAAACTTCATAGAGCTGCCACCAAGGGCTCATCAGGACACCACAGTGGAGTCATGGCATTTATGCAGAACATATTACTGTATTAAACTGACACAACTTGTTAGTTGTTACTTAAGCTGTTTACTTTGCTGAGAGTGACCGTGGCAAATAGATAGATACTTTATTGATCCCTAGGGGAAGTTCAAGTATGTAAAATACAATTATGAAAGCACAAGATTGACCCTAAAATAGTCTATCAACATAATTTCCTGGTAATAAAAGCCTGTCTGTGTGCAAACCTTTAACATACCATGAGCAGTCTCCCTATACAGCACCAGTAGTCAGCAGCAATACCTGGCAACACCACTAAGTGGTGTTTTCATGTGATCGAGGTTCTGTGAAGTGTCAAGGCCACCAGGTTGTGCATTGCCTGTGAAATAATGGTCCGTCCGTGCCATCTTGAAATATTAGGGAAGAAGGACATGCAGCTTTCAAGTCCTTCCTCATTGACTACAAATGAACAACGTGATGACTGGGCAACTCTTACCAAACTAGTTTCCTACAAGTAATTCCCACATGAGATGACATCTACGATGACGTTTTCACTGGGAAAAATGTGGTTGGCTGCACTTCCGTTACATTGGGACAGACTGACGTGGATATGGTACAGTTTACAGTATATTAGTTGTAAATATTACATTCTCTGGACTACATCAGTGTAGGGCTCTGGAAGAAAATGTCAGGAAAACAAACTGCAATCATTGACAAGATTAGCAGCTCTAAAATCATATGCTATTATACACCATTATTAATATGGAAATGTCAATTACCTGTCTTATAAAGGGAGAAAATAAATTGCACCCATACATGGTGTAGCTCTTTGGAGAATCCTTAATCTCCACAACAAAAGCATTTTCACTGTGTACAAGAGGAACAAGCCACGAGAAGAGTCAAATATAAATATGGGGGAGCACTACATTGACCAAAAATACCTGAACCTGCGTAGTATACCTTTAAATTAGCAAATAGGTTTTACTAAATTTGCTGAAGTTAACTTAACACTTTGCTTGTCATCTTAATTAGGACACATAGTCAAGGTGATAGTTATTGGTAACAAATAAAACCTGCCTTTTGTAAAGTTTTGCCAAGAGAATAGAAAGAAATTTTATTGAAAACAAACAGTTGTTGACTCACTAATCCACATACATGTATGCTTGTCAAGCCAAAGTTAAAGGAGAATTCCGGTGTGATATTGACCTAAAGTGTATCGAAACATGATACCGAGTGTGAACGTATGTCTCATAGCCCATCTCGGCTTGTCCCCTGCACTCCAAAATCTGGCGCTAGTTAGCCGATGCTACCAACATCTTTTTCAATAGTGGTGCTTCGGCATCGGGCTAGCCATGCAAATAAATCACTGTTTTACACCCATTTACGAGGCTCAATGTATCTCCACACTTCATTGGTAGACTTCCGAGGGCCCTGACATTTAAAACGAGACATTGAGAACTTTGAAAAAGCACTGGTAGTTTACTTACAAGACGATTTATACAGACAGTATCTTCACGAAGTTTAGCGTTTGCAGCCATCTTGAATTTAGTCACGATAAGTCGAGCAACGAGTAAGAATGAACAGCTATGATAAGGGATCAGATTCCAAAAATAATTCAGTGGAAATGCATGGATTCCAGTTGCTGCTACTGGAAGAAACTGGAATCCATGCATTTCCACTGAATTATTTTTGGAATCTGATCCCTTATCATACCTGTTCATTCTTACTCATTGCTCGACTTATCGTGACTAAATTCAAGATGGCTGCAAACGTTAAACTTCGTGAAGATACTGTCTGTATAAATCGTTTTGTAAGTAAACTACCAGTGCTTTTTCAAAGTTCTCAATGTCTCGTTTTAAATGTCAGGGCCCTAGGAAGTCTACCAATGAAGTGTGGAGACACATTGAGCCTCGTAAATGGGTGTAAAACAGTGATTTATTTGCATGGCTAGCCCGATGCCGAAGCACCACTACTGAAAAAGTTGTTGGTAGCATCGGCTAACTAGCGCCAGATTTTGGAGTGCAGGGGACAAGTCGAGATGGGCTATGAGACATACGTTCACACTCGGTATCATGTTTCAATACACTTTAGGTCAATATCACACCGGAATTCTCCTTTAAAGATAATCAGTTAGTCACTAGGGAACACACACATACATAGGATGCGAGATAGATTTGCAAGGTCTCGTGCACCTGGATGGAAATGCTTTGCAGGGTTAAGACTGTTATCAGAACTCGGGGATCGTGTTGATACCAGCTGCCCAAGTTTTCCTGAGTGTGACTACGATATGAAACATCTGAGCTGGTCGAGACGGCAAAGGCAGGTTGTTCAATTGAAAGGCAAGTGTTCAATGTAATGACTGTTTTTTGGGGTGGTGGGGGTGGGCGACTGATTGCAAAGTGGAGCCCGCAACAACTTAAGCCCTCCCTATTGAGTTAATCCTGCTGTGCTCGAGTGTGTGGCTCAGGATTTCGTGATGTTTAAAGTGCACTGTTCCTGGCTGGCTGCTGATGTAGCACGGGGCAATTTGGGATGGAGCCTCCTCTGCACCGTGGGCCAGCAGGTGCCGGAGCCGCGGTGCGCCAGTGCGGCTCATTTTTCTGCTGATATGTGTGGAAGGGTCCGCTGCACTGCGTCTAAGTCAGAGGCCCTTAAGTAGGCTAACACACATGATTAGGTCTATGGACTAGTCCTCCTTTGATATGCTCAAAGAGTTTTTGGGACTTGTGGAGGCTGTGGGTAGCCTACTCTGTCTCGTGGCAGGATTCTTTATGAGGGGAGCTCAGCTATGCGGTTTCTCACCCGCCAGTGCCATCATTTCGATTATTTAGTTTGTTTGCCCGGTATTTTCTCTCCGAAAATCGATCCGTCAGCGGGATCTTTTCTTCCCAGGGCCCATCCCATTTTGTTGGACCAGAGGCTCTGATTCTTGTTTATTTTCAATAGCAGGAGGGGAATGGTGAGGGCTTGAAGCTGCACACAAGAATGAAGAAACCGAGGGAGTGGACCAAAGAACAGTGCATTTGACCTGCAATACCAAATGAGCCACAGCTATGTGGCAGAGTATTGCAGACTTGTTTCTTGTATAAAATAGCATCTTTCCTTTTGTGAATCACTCCTTATAAAGGGGAATATTGCTTAAGTTTCATCTATTAGCCTGTCCCATGCCTGTCCTAAGAGACACTTGTAATTAAAACAAAGATAAAAGGAAATCTACTTTTCCAGAAACCCTCTTCGCTTTGTTTGAGTTTCTCTGAGATGTTAAACAGATGTTTAGATATTTTCACTGTAGGCGTTCTCTCATTGTTCATATGCCTCCAATCCCTGTAATGCATTTCAATGTGTCTATGTGCAAACACTGGTTAAGGAAGGTGTTGCTATTATGTGTGTGTGTGTGTGTGTGAATGTGTCAGAATCTGGCCCAGCAAAGTGAGAAAGGCTGTATCTTCTTTGATACTTTCAGTCACCCACATCCGCTGTAAGGAAAATAATATTGCTCAGCTGGAGAACTCATCACATTCCACACACTAAAAAAAAGAAAAACGCGGCGGAATATGTTTTTATTATCTTACCTGTGCCTAATTGCTTGGAAATTACAGATAATGAAAATATAAGAACGTATTTACTTCTGGAGCGGGACCCAGTGCTTGTTAGGATGTAATTCTAAAAATGCTTTGAAAATTCCTACCTGGATCTGCACTGTCTTTGTTATTTTTAGAATGAGGAGAGTGAGACACAGTCTTGGTATGTGAGCCAATGTTTGATTAATTTATGGAATATGATATGTGCCTTCAGTGTAATATATTGAATTGTACAAAGCTTGTGACTCAGAGATCATGATACATATGAAAATACAATACCCTGATCTTTGTCTGGCTTTCAGATTATGGCTGGATCGTGGCAATATCCAGATTTTCTCCTCTTATCCTTCAAGTTAAAATGTAAGTTGAATCATATGTGAATACAGTCTGTACTCTATAGGAAGAAAAGCTAATATCGGTCCTCAGGCCCACGTCACTTAACTGCAAGAAAAATATTCAGAATAGTTATACCACTGTGTGTAAGGGAAATATTGAGTGTTCCCTAACCATTACATAGCCCTGTAGCTTTAAACCAGGCCCTGTGCCATTAAATTAACTAGAAATAAAATGGCAGAAAAATATTAACAAAAAATCAGCGATGAAGACATCAAACAAAGGGGATGTGACACTTATATTATTTTTTTATTTTTCCCCCTCTTTGTCATGTTGGCTATACAGGTGTAAGAACATCACAAATGTAATGTCTACATTGAGCTACCTCATGTCCCAATAGTTACAGTTACTGAGTTCTGAAACTATTTTTATGTGCTATAACAAACATCTGTTAAGCAAGTCAGTGGGCATATCCATCTCTTTCTCTTTTTCATTTAGTACAACATTCTCCAAAGACATTCAGAAGTCAGTTATATGGTACACTTGTTGTCAGGAGTTAACAGAATTAGGCTCCAGCTACACATTTAATAAATTCTCGATCAAACTGTATGACCCTGCATCAATATAATCCTGCTTGATATAAATGCTTTCAACGCATTATTAAATAAGCTACCATATAAACAGCTATGTCATACTATTTAAAGTAA
The DNA here is from genome assembly GCF_018492685.1 of Alosa sapidissima. Lineage (NCBI taxonomy): Eukaryota > Metazoa > Chordata > Actinopteri > Clupeiformes > Clupeidae > Alosa > Alosa sapidissima. Next base: position 23,222,309 of record NC_055962.1, on the reverse strand, counting down.
TAACAGTACACAAAACCAACACAGAGGACTGATTTACAAACAGACTAACTTTATACAGACACTTAATACTCTGACTCTGTCTTAGTTTGGGAATGGGAAACATTGAGAGATGCAAGGGAACCTGTGACTAGCCCCTGATGCTATGGTTCAATTTGCCATTCTACTCTGGTATCCTTGAGTCCCGCAAGGTTTCATACATCTTCCTCTCGCCGTTTTCCTCCTTGGCCGTCACCTGCTGCACAGGTGGCAAGTAGATGTGGCCGGAGCACTCATGCAAGTGTATTGGCGTCTCTTCCGGACCTTTCCGCTCGCGCCGACTGTGTCCGCCACTGCTGCCCTTAGAGGAGACGGTCTGACCACGGAACAGCTGGGCCTGCCGCTCGCAGAGCCCCACCTTGCTGAGCAGGATGAAGATGTCGCCGCGGAACGCCTTGGTGAAGATGGCGTAGAGGAACGGGTTGGCGCACGAGTTGAGTGGGTAGAAGAGCACCAGCAGGATCTTGGAGTTGGACACGGTGATGAGAGGGCGGTCCAGCACTGCCGACATGGCGTAGAACGATATCGGCGCCATGCACAGGAAGTCGGTGAAGATGAGCACGGCCATGCGCTTGGCGATATTGGTGTCCTTGCTGGCGGAGAGGTAGTTGGGGTTGTGCACGGTGCAGTAGATCTTGACATAGCAGGCGCAGATCACCAGGAAGGCCACGATGTTGAGCACCAGCACGGAGACAATGTACACCTGGTCCACCAGCGACTGCATGCCCATGGGCAGGCAGATGCTCACCTTCTGGTAGCTACTGACGCCCACCAGCGGGAGCAGCGCTAGCACAAGGCAGAAAAGCCAGCCGCCCAGCATGACGGCGGCGGCGTGGGACAAGCGCAGCTTGCGGTCCAGCCGCATGGCGAAAGTGATGGCGTACCAGCGCTCCAGCGTGATGGTGGTGAGCGTGTAGACCGACAGCTCGCTGGCGAAGACCGTAAAGAAGCCCGCCAGGCCGCACCCGGGCCCCGTCTGCCAGTCGATGGCGTGGTTGTAGTACTCGGATCGCGTGTGCAGGTCCACGGAGGCAATGAGCAGCAGGTAGATGCCCATGCACAGATCGGCGAAGGCCAGGTGGCACATGAGGAAGCGCGATACGGACAGCTTGTAATGGCTGGTCAGGAGCACCAGCAGCACCAGCAGGTTGCCCAGGATGGCAAGCAGGCTGACGAACCAGACGGACACACGCAGGAAGCCCATGCCCATGATGTCCTCGCAGGGGTTGAACTCGTCCGGCGCCGGGCGGCAGTCCACCTCCTCGCCGTCCTCGCACATCACGTAGTCGTAGCGGCTTTCGAAGTAGTGACTGGTGTCCTCCTGTGGGTTCTTGAGTGTCTCGCCAAAGCCCACGTCGTCGTCGTGCTGCCCGCCAAAGTAGTAGGCGTGGTAGTGTGGGCTGAGGTGGAAGTCGCGGTAGTCAGCGGCGTCCTTGAAGATGCCGTCCCCAGGGTCGCTATCCTCGTCCGTGTGACCTTGTAGGGTCGGGATGCGTAGCGGCCCGACAGATCTCTTATGGTGCTGTTCATAGAGAGCGGTCAAGTTGCAAATTATGTATTCAAGATATCTGTTATGGAGGAGGACAGTGAGAGAAAAACAGACAGGTTAGAAACACATGGGCCATTTGGTGGTGGTGGCGGTGAGCACTCATGCGTACTCTGTTCCTTTTCGGCCAAGCACGGGTTGTTTTGGTCAATTAATCTTCCTTGGATTGTCTTTAAATAACAGCCCTGACAGCAATTAATTTACAGTCTGGTTGAAATACAGTAAAAGTATTGATTTAATCCCTGCCAAGGTCCACATGGCATGACGGCAGTGGTACAGTTTGACCGTAATTATCCACTCTGTGGAGTACAGAGGACAAGCACAACATGCATGCAACATTTTCCTCACACCTACTTGAGTCAGTGTGTGACTGGAGTTAAAGGAACCGTATGTAAGAAATGTAATTCAATTAATCATAAAATCGCCCTGATTTGTCACTAGACATTAGGAAATCATGCTAATTTCAAATACTTATATCACTGACAACAGTAGTCCGGCCAGGATATCGTCATTTAAAAAAGTGAAGTTGCAGCCCTCAACTGATGTTGATGTTTACATATTTGTGTTTTAGCCTGATCCGCCACCCTCCACCTATCTAGTAATCACAAAGTCAGTAGTGTTTCGGCATCTGGGTTGCCAGCTCTGCTCTAGTTATCACATATGCGGTGTACACCGCTCTACAGTATTTTGAAAGTGATTGTAGTACCAGTTTTGGCCAAAATCCTACATACGGTTCCTTTAATTTGTGTTGTTTTACCAACCCTCTTTTTTTCTTGAGGTTCTTGAAGCCGCAGCAGTGGCTGGGATAAGTCAGGTCGGCGCTTGTTAGCTGTCGGAAGGTCTTGATGGGAGGGAGTTTTTTGAGGGCCCACACGTACTGGGCTTTAAGTTCCCGTAACGACTCCAGGCCTTTGCTCGGCAGGGACACCGCACTTGTCTCTGAGATGTCTCTGCCAAGAATCGAGAACACAGGGATCAACAGAGGGTCAAGATGGAGGAGTCTTGTTTTGCTGGTCTCAAATGGGGGTCGGGGGCTCAAGTAAAGATGGGAAACCGTCCAAGATACTTTGCTTTTGACCACAGTAATTACGACGAGTCCACAAAGCACTCTAAAATGATGTGCAATTGTAAATGCAAATTGTTTTTTTTCTGTTTTGTTTGTTTTGTTTTTTGACTCATCAAGATTGTCGTGAAATTTCAGACAACTTTGTTGTTTAGTGTGGAATGCAAACCATTGACTCTCCAAAACAAAAATGTCTTTTATCAATTAGCAAGCCCTCAGCAGAAGAGAGCCAAAAACAAAACTCTTTTTGGGGGATTTGGTGGAACACTTGCTTGCATCAAGCCCACAACACTTCAAGGATCAGTGAAAATGAACTGTGTGCTTGCATCTCCTCATCTCCTAAGGCCAATTCATTATGTATAAAATCTGTGCGTAGGTGGGTGTTATTTATCTATTTTTTTAATGAAGCCATCCTCTGGGAGAGACATTGTGCAACGAGCGGGTTAGAAGTGTTCTTCAGCCCCGGCTAGCGTCTGATTTTAACATTCTGAGATGGTTAGCCAGTGACCTCATGTCGATGACTTCATCCACAACATGTTCCTATGAGGGCCCAGGCGGAGGAGTATTATTAACTTAATAAAAGCCTATGATTTCAGCAGGCTCACATTAGGATGGAGATAAGAGGTTAAAGCGCAGCACAAAAATCTCTACAGGGACAGCATCACATTGTAATTGTGGTCAAAAAGGCTAAAAATAATTTGTTTAGGCCAAGGGAAACCATTAGGGTTTGCAAGCATTGCTCATTACTTCCACAAAGTAAGTTGTGTTTTCATACAGTTTGTCCATTTTATGCAAGAAATACTGGCCCAATTTTCATGAAACCTGATGGAAAGGTATAGTATGGGCCAGTGAAGAACATGACCACAGTAGTCTAACAGCACTGAGACAGTGTTCAGCGTCTAACATGATATATCATGGAATATCCTCAGCAGGATTTCAGTGACAGATTTCAGTATGCCTGTTGAATGTCAGTCACCATTTTCTTTTGATCTTATGATGATAATCTTACAGTGCCCCCACATTTATTGCCACCCCTGGAAAAGATGAGTAAAAAATGTATTAAATAAATCTTTGCCCATTTTATCTTAATTCAAAGTGAGACAATGAGGAAAAATCCAACATTGAAGGGAAGCAAATTTATACTGAGAAGAAAAAAATCCTCATAAAAACAAAAAATAGGCATCCATAGAATTGTATTAATAAAATGTAACTGAAACTTTTGTCCATTTATATTCAGCTTCTTTAAAATAATCAGAGTGCTTATGAACTCTCAAGCAGTAACTCATGATTTCCATTGTGAATCTAAGATGAAACACCAAAAGATATTTCTTTTAATATGTATTATCTTTACCAGGGGTGTCAATAAATGTGGAGAGCACTGTAAGAATGAATCTGATAAACATGCAGTTTTCTCAAGTATGCAAACAGAAAAAGCTGAAAACTGGCAAGCTCATGGTACTCACAGAGACATGGGCCCACTGATGACGCCGGCGAACATCCTCTCGTCCAGCATCGTTAGATATTTATTTCTGTGTAGGTCTCTGGGGTAAGATATTAATGAAGAAACGTTACTCACAATGAGTGAGTAATCATTTCAATAGGATATCATAGGATATACAGTGCATACGGAACGTATTCACAGTGCTTCACTTTTTCCACATTTTGTTATGTTTCAGACTCATCTTAAAATGGGTTTAATTATTTCTTTTTTCTCATCAATCTACACACAATACTCCAACACCCCACAAAAAAAGCAAGTGTTTTGTAAATGTCTAAAGAATAAATAAAAGACTGAATATTCCATTTACATATTTACACCTTTTGTTATGACACTTGCCATTGAGATCTGGTGTATCCTACTTCTATCAGTGGTCCTTGAGATGCTTCTACAACTTGATTGGAGTCCACCTGAATTCACTGGACATTATTAGGAGAGGCACACACATCTCTTTATATAAGGTCTCACAGTTGAGGGTGTATGTCAGAGTGAAAACCATGAGGTTGAGAGAACTGTCCGTAGACCTGCGAGACAGGGTTGTGTGAAGACACAGATCTGGGGAAGGCTACATGAAAATTTCCCAAGAGCACACCTCCATCATTCTCAAATGGAAAAGTTCGGAACAATCAACAATCTTCCTAGATCTGGCCGCTCAGCCTAACTGAGTAATCCAAGACGAAGGGCCTTGGTTTAGACTGGTAACCAAGGACCCAATGGTCACTATGAATAAGATCTAGAGTTCCTTTGAGAAGATGTGAGAAGTGTAAAGAAGGACAAAACAAAAACTGAACTATTTGGCCACAATTCCCAATGGAAGAAACCAGGCACTGAGCTGCATTGATGTTTGTCCTTCTTTACGCTCTATGGACAGTTCTCTCGACCTCGTGGCTTGGTTTTCACTCTGACATACACCAGTGAATCCGTGAATGTCCAGTGAATTCATTTAGGCACAGGCAGACTCATGTAAGGCACAGGTGTACTTATGTAAATGGAATATTTCAGTATTTTATTTTGTTATACATTTACAAAACACTCCAAACACTTGTTTGTTTGTGGGGTGTTGGAGTATTGTGTGTAGATTGACAAAAATAATTATATATAATAGTAATAAATAATTTAACCCATTTTAAGATGAGTCTGAAACATAACAAAATGTGGAAAAAGTGAAGCGCTGTGAATACGTTCCGTATGCACTGTACCTAGGATATAATTACGATTTCAATTGCTTAGATTGTTTTGACAAAAAAAAAATCAGAGCCACCACTGAAACACAGTTTTCATTTCTTCCTGTCGATGGGTTCTCGCTAAGGTGCGGTTAACACGGATCAAGCCTCTCCTTGAGTGTTATTTCAAATAAGGGATTTCGCTATCATGGTGGGAGAGACTTCTTGCACATGTTGCACCTTTTAAGATACATATTTTCAAATCTCTAAATCTAATTATGATTATGATTGGATGGGTGTTTGTCTTGGTTTTAGTGCTTGAGGATATCTCTTCCCTGTGTTGAGTTACAGACCTTGCCAAAACAAACAGCCATGTATACAAAGCACAAAAGACACCGGAGAGCTTCCCTAATGATACCTCCTTTAGGGAGCAGAGTGTGTGGGGTGGTGAAGGACAGAGGGGGGTCAGACTCATATTAATGTCTCATATCCTGACAGGAAGACCTTTGAGAGCTCCAGTGGGGAGCTGAGGTTAAGTGCTGGGGCACACAAATTGTGTCAATAAAAACAGGAAATCTCACTTGGGCGCGTTTTCAAATGTTCAAATTAGGAAGTTGGGGACACAGAGAAATGCCCCCCTCCCCTCTTTTCCGTTTTTTGAAAGAGAGGAAAAAGTTAATTTGACGCATCCCTGACGAAAGAGGAGAAGGAAAGAAAGATGAAAAGAGCAGAACGCTACGTTGCTCAAGTTTAGGTAAGGCAATATGTACACCTGAGTCGGCTGGACAGAGCGTGCTCGTATCAGCTGACATTGGACGGTGTCTCTGATATGCATTTCACATTTAGAGCGTTTTACGCATTTAAGAGCATTTACTGTCACCACAACATTTGAACACATTACAGGGGGTTGCGTTAAAATGCGGTCTTTGTAATATTGTGTTAATGGACTGAATGTGTTATTATCTCAGGATCTTACACAATGTCGAGCTGGGTGCCGTTGAAAGCATGGCTTTGGATTTCTGAGAAGCCGTTGTTGTAGAGCATCCTGGTGGAGGAAAAGGCACAATGGAAAGATGTTTTCATTCTGTGTTGTTGGCCATTTTGCACTGCATGTGAATTAGGTATCACTGACTGCTTCTGCATGCACAAGTGGCAAACAGTTCCATGAAGCTCCAATTCAGACTGAAACTATAAAAGCTGGCTAACCAGACAGTCATGTCTGCAGAGATGAGGAGCTACTGCTTTAGGAGGTTTTGAAATGAAAACTTTGGTCAAATGTATGACACACACACAACTCATTTAAAGCAGCATCAAAGAACTTTTCCTCTGTCGCACGCACGCTTTGTTTATCCAACGGCTTTGTAAATAACAATGTCCATACACAAGATAGAATTTGTTGCATGATTTTATGAAAGTAGGCTATGATGTATTGCGACATGCAAGTCAAATTTGTAGTTTCTTATGTCTCATTCCATCTACAACTACAGATCCGCTACCCGATCTGGCAAACTTACATAGTGCGGTTATAGCCGATAGAGGGCCGCGAAGCGAATGCAGAAGTGCCGTTCACCCTGTTACGAGTTGATGAACCACGGAAACAATTTTGGAAACATTATTTTAAGGTACAAACTCTTTGGTGTTGCTTTAATACCCTCGCTCAGTGTGCATGACATCAAAATTCAGACAGACATACTCCCTGAGACATAGCACAGTAATAATGTCTGCATGTCAAATTCCAAAGGTTAGTTTTCAGAGGACAAGAATCCATATTTAATAAATGTTATGTGGTCCTGGTGGAATGACAGGACTCAAACCCTGTGATTTTATCCTGTTTTTTTATCCTGCTACTGTGTATTCGATATTCAATAAGTGCTACTTTCTGTACTTACACTGTCAGCATTTTGTTGGTTATGCCACTGAATGAATTGGCTGGAATTGTCGTGATGTATGGATGATCAGCAAGTTCTCTGTGAAACAGGGCAAAAAACATGTCTTTTCATTCAGGTTATTAAGAAGTAATTGCTACTCGTCATAAGCTATGTGTTAGTGCAGACTTACAGAATAAAGTCCATAATGGAATCAGAATGAATCTTGTTAAGGTCAGGGAAGCTTATGAGACCTGTGTTAAATAATCCCCTGCAACAACGTAAAATGAATACAAATGGGTAAACTGCATCATTATTTCTTAGTAGAGCAGCAGCTCAGATACTTGTGTTTCATAAATCTGAAGCCATTGGAAACTGGAGGCTTACAAACTTACAAATAATTTAAGTCTGGGAGACTTTCAAAGGCCTCAGGGTCGATGAACGTCAGACTTCTCGTGTTCCGTATTTCTCTGTGAAATAAACAACAAATTAGAGAAATTAAACTCTTTTTTTTTTTTACTGAATATGAGCACATTCAGCAAACACCTTCAATGCATGTATTCACCAGAGGTGTTTGCTCTTCGGATAATCAGAGTGGGCTAGTTATGGCTTCACCCCCTTTATCCTTAGAGCTCAATATGAGGCTTTCCTTATTTATCTAACTCGTGTATTAACTGACTCTCAGTGTACTCCAATCTACTGTACAGGCAGGTTCGGAGGCTACGTCTCAGTGCTAAGGCCCAAGCCAAATAAACCAAAGATTCTGACTAATGCTAGCAGACAACTTTATATCAGCTGCAAGTTGTTGACCGAGGGGAAATTGCTCATGGGCAAACAGAGAAAATGTCTTGCACATGTCCAGTGCTTAGATTAGCTTCAATTATGGCCTTATTAGTGTGTTTACATTGGGTCGCCGTGGTGAGGAGCAAAGGCCGGGGCAACAGTAGGGTCCTCTCTGCTGCCATAACCTGTGTGGTGTGCTTACACCTGTGAGACAGTCCTCCTTCACACTCTCCTGAAAAACCGCTCTCATCAACACGCGTCCGTTTAGCCCACACAACTCTGAGTCATTGGGGCTTACTTTAAAACTCAGCCACAGAAAATAAGAGAGAGAGAGAGAGAGAGAGAGAGAGAGAGAGAGAGAGAGAGAGAGAGAGAGAGAGAGAGAAATAAAGGAGAGAAAAAGGAACTCCTTCTGTGCTGTTGTTGCCATAGTATCAGCTGTGAGATACAAATGGGTGACGGGAAACCTTTTTTTCCTCTTCTTTGCCCACGCTTTAGGGAAACCTGAGGAATAGAGCTCCTATTAGCAACAGAGCCAGCCTGCACTAACTAGACCTCAGGGAGCAAAACTGGAGAACCATCTGGACTTTGTCGTTGTCCCTTTTTAGACCGGCTATCTGGCTGATCTTTTATTCTAGAAAGAAAGAAAAGGAAATAAAGAGATGTCGCTCACATATGAGTGATTTTCCTCAGGTTGTGAAAGGAATGCCTCTCCAGTCTTTCCAATGTAACATCCACAGATATATGTCTGAGAACAAGAGAAGAAAACATTCAGGGATGTGGATTATATAGCCTACCAACAATCTTCATGTGTCTGCCTCCATATGCAATGCATTTGCTAACTAACAGTGATACTAATAACAATTTTAGGTAAAGATCTAATTAACATGCTGAGCAGTGTAGGGCTTTTTAACTTTTGCTCTAATGAAGAAAGACTGTAATCCTTACAAGACACTGACAAATCTGTCTTCAGTTTATCAATGCAAAACCAAATTACAGATCATCATCCTGACAACACGTTCATTCAGTGTGACAGGACACCTCCCATCTGTACAAGGCCATTTTATAGGGACAGCTGGGTAACAAATGACTTGGGTGTTGGGATATCAGTCATACAAGCCCACTGCTCTGTGTTCAGTTACCCAACCTCACCTCTCAGTTTCTTTTCAAATAGTATCTTAGAGACGCTCAGGTAGCCTCACAGGTGAAGAGTGCTGCTTTCTTAGCCAAACACAAGGGCTTCTCATACACACATGTGCTAAGAGTATGCATGACTTGGACACGGTAGCAGAACGGTATGTGAAGAGACCCCCTCCACTCACCCACCCACCCATGTATATTTTAGCACTGATTCCCTTTTTGTATGAATGCCTGCGCCTTGGTTCACATGTGCTTGTGAGAGTATGTGTTTGTGTACATATGTGCACGTGTATCTCAGACTGAGAGACGGAGAGGGAGAAAGACAGAGAACAAGAGAGGTGTACTTGTCTACTACAGCCACTGGGCCTCTAAGCATGGAGAAAGACACAACCCAGCAGACCTCTGTAACTCTAACTCTACCCACCAGCACACTGACCCACGGGACAGTTCCACATTCCGACATTTTTTGGCGAAGGGAGGGGGCGGGGTGGGTGGGGGGGAGGGGGCTGGTGTTAGGAGCGTATTAGTGCTTCCAGCTGTGATTAGCTGACATTGCTGATGCTGGACAGAGACACTCTCCCATCACATCTGCTAAAATTGAGGGCTTTTCAGGGGTTGGGGGAATAGAGCGGAACCTGATAGAAATGTTCCCTTAGTGTCTTCCCAGTCTGTTTTGGACGAGCAAGTGGAGAATTCCATTCAGCAGGTGGATGGTGAGACAACTGTTCACCCGAGTCCAGCCGCCACATAATGTATGGAGACAGGGGGAGTAAACTACTCTGTGGGGGATGGTCAGTTATTTTCAGTCAGCTGAAATAATGTATGGAGAAAGGTGGAGTGGATGGTCAATTTGTGTCATGCAGCTGCATCAGAATCTAACACTTTTACTCACATTTTGGAAATGTTCACCAGCTGGACAAAGGCGTCTTCTGGGACTGATTTCAGCTGCGTCTCATATAGCCATCTGTGTGTGTGTGTGTGTGGGGGGGGGGGGGTTGGGGGGAGAAAAAGATCAGTTACTTTCACTCATTCAGAGATTTACTTTCCAGTCCAAACACTTTATTACTCATTATCCACATAATGTTACCCAAGAATGGGTTGAGCGCATGGGCTGATGTTCTAATGTTCCATGGATAGAAACAGAATACGTGTTCTTTTTCCTGTGATTCCATGTGATTCCATGTGATACCTGTTCATATGATCATTTAGATGGTTATCTAATATGACCATACTGTCATAAGCCTTGCTGAGTTACATTCTCAGGTGAACCCTGGTTTAGTGAAAACCTGTGGCAACTCTGGTGAAGAGTAGACTCAGCTTTATAAGGAGGGCTTTCAGGTCTAGAAGAGACACAGACATGTTGATCTATAAAGGCTTGAGAAACAGTTATTAAAGAACCGAGATTACTCAAATCATGTGTTTGTCTTAAAGTAATTAATGAGGCAAAAAAATAAAGGTAAAGAAAAATACAGAGGTGGGAACATTTCCAGCTCAGAGATTAGGTTAAGTTAATTCAAGACAATGTTACAAATACTGCTATTTATAATTCAGTTTTTATTTAGCCTGTCTATGAGTTAGGAAAAAAAATGTTTTAAGAGGAAACTGAATACACATATAAGCCACAGTTTTGATCTAGTCACAATCGATGGCGGACAAGATAAGAAACTCATTTGCTCCTTAAGAAACTTTAACTGCAGAGATGTTTTTATGAAAAAAAAACACACCAAGTCCCCTTATTGCTAATTTAATTAAACCTTCAGTTACACAGTTTTTTTTCTTCAAATGAGTGGAATGCAGTTGTCACTACCATCTTTAAATCTGGACAGCACAATAAATATTATATGCTTATATGCATACTGTATGTAACAGGTCGGTTCGTCTACCGCTCACGGCCCTCGAACCCGCCACCTCAACACACACCTGCATGGGAGTCGAACGCTCTAACCACTGAGCTAAAAGCCCAGGCTTCCAACTCAGCAGTTAGAAGCGTTAGGGGTGTGAGGATTTACACACACAACTAGCATGCTAGCTCAGTTCGCCTCTGTTACACATACCACCAGTAATAACAAAGGTTGCTGAGAAAGTTGTCATAGAACAACTGACAATATATCTTAAAGGTTGTATCAGCGATAGCGGGGATACGTCACTTCTGTTGATGTTCAAACAAGAGCTAGCTTGTTACTCCCTCCCCCTCCCTCCCATGCAATTAGGCGGGGATCACATTAGCCAGCGGCAAGCGGCAGCGGCAAACAAAACGCAACGCTCAGACCATAATAAGTTTTGTCTCGTTCCTAAGCAACACAAATGGTTTGTCAATTGAATACGCTCACGTTGCGCTTTGAAAGTTGAACCAAGTTCAACGTTCAGCTTGCTCAACGCTAGCATTACGCCAGCGTTGCCACTGTTCCGCTGCCGAACCATAGAGAACAATAGGAATTCTGCCGCTTGCTGCTGGCTAATGTGATCCCCGCCTTAAAACTCTCCTAAACGCGCATCTCGTCGGTTATTGGTTGAAACACTTTATTTTGCCTTTGCGTGGGTTGCCAACCCTTGTTGGTAGCAATTGTTTTTGTGTACAGATGTCGGAACCTAGGCTGCCTACAGAGACACGTTTTTTTGACGGCCTACTTATGGGGCAGGCAGCTAGCGGATCGTTAGGAAAGATTAGATGAATGTGATTATTTATGTTTAGCCCCTTTGGATACAACATTTAACAGCTGCAGAACAATGCTTCCCAAATAGCCAGTAATATTGTTCAAAACAGCACCAAACCTTGTCAGCAGCTTTTTCAGGGTCCCTACACATAAAACGAAGCACCAACAACGTTGTTAGCGAACCCGGAGATTATTACAGAAGACTTACCAACTGTCCCCCTACCAGCTCCTCCAACCCAGTATCGCAAGGATTCGTTGTACTGTCACGTTTGGGTTGGTTAATCTATTATTCGTGCTGGGGTTGGAGGAGCTGGTAGGGGAACATGGTTTCTGACATCAACATCTCTCAACTAACCCACAAAAACTCAATGCACGGTTTTGTTTCACACTTTTTGAGTGTTTGTAGAAGCATCAGAGACCCAAATGAAAGTACAAAAGCACAGAAAAAGTGAGATTTGCGTAATATGGCCCCTTTAAAGTCAAAGCTATATACTCTAGCTACATGAGGTGCACAATTAGTGAGCCTGAAGGATCTGTGTTAGGCCCTTTATTGGTCAGCCTTTATATCACCGAGTTTCTACAGCACTGTCACGGAGTAGAACTACGACTGTACACTGATTACACGGTTTTATATGCACATGCTGAAACAGTTCAGTTAGCAGCTGAGAAATTCAATATTGCTATGGAAGGTGTGGCTGAGTGGCTTGATCAATCCTGCCTTAGCTTGAATATGAGCGAGACAATAGAAGTTATTCTCCAAAATCAAGGTGCAGATTCATTAATTCTCACTAAGAGTGAACATATTGATATAATGACTGAATTTAAATATATTGGTGTCATACCCATCATAAAATAAGAAAAGCAAAACACTTTTAGGCAGATCAGATCTCTCTCTCTCTCTTTGGATATGACAACACATGCTGTTATAAATGTCTTGGATACTCCACTGCATCTGTATCAAAGGTACACTGAAGGCCATATCATTGTGACTTTAGTTAATGATAAAATACAGATATGGAAAAAATGGACAAAAATCAAGGCCCTTGGTGTGATACCAGGGCCAAATGAAATGATATTTGAGATAACAGGGAGGGGGAGAGGTCCCATTTAGACTATTCCTAGCTAAACATACCCTTTTATTTGCTGTGGCTGGCGCAAGACAAGCAAAGCTTGGTGAAGTGGAGTCACGTTCACACGTAGATTAACACCGAGCTCTGAGCTCTTCACAAGAGACTTTCCTGTGCACTCTCTTTTCTCTTTTTTCCCAAGGAGCAAGTGGAAGAAAGAGAGGCTCTTTGATGTGTGTGCGCTGTAAGGTCTGTCACAGGAACAAAAACAAAAAGCCTTCGGTCTGAGTGGACCTGGAGGTGCGGCCAAGGCAAACATGAGTCAAGTCACCTCAGGACCAACAGAGAGAGGGTCAGAGAGAGAGAGAGAGAGATTTACTCTGTGTCCAGTAATGGAGACCTTCATATGCCACATTTTGACAGTCCACAGAAGCAAACAACAACCACAACAACGATCAACACCATCATTGTTATGCTTTTGTCGGTTTGTCCATTGATTTTCATTGCCAATAGCCCCTCATCAGTGCATAAATACACATCCTCAACAATCAATACAAGGCAAGGGAATGGGACATGCCAGAATAATTTGGTCAAACAATGGACTAATTCATTGTGGAGGGCTGGCTCTACTATAGAGAAAGAGAAACTGTGTGTATGTGTGTGTGAGAGAGAGAGTGTGTGTGTGAGAGAGAAGTGTAGTTACAAATTAAAACAATCACCATGACACTGAGCAGACATCGTCACCATACACCCCAACATTGGGCAGTACACTAGTCCAAATAATCATGGTGTGTTTCACTCTGTGTGTATATGTGCTTGTGAGCGTTAGTGTGTCTGTCTGTGTGTGTGCCAGTGTGCACTATTCCGAAGGCTTTGGAGGAAAAATTACGAGCAATTTGTCATCCAAGAAGGAAACTGTGAAGGCAAACATGTCCAATGAGTTGGTTTGAAGTGAGGCAAAGTCTATAGCCGTGTGGCAGGCCAGACATCACTCAACCCTCCAGCGAACTCCAAAAGCACTCCAACTCAGACAGCACCCTACCGATCACAAGTGGCCACACAGCCCTGCGTCGTCTAGACATTCAGACCACTGTCTAAACTCTTCTGATTACTATCTGTAGCTTTTAAATGTGCCCTGTATCTTTACTGATAAAGAGATATTTACCAAGATCATCTACTTTGCCATGTACATCTGCACCTTCAGTCAAGCTACCTGCTGTACAACAGCCTGGCTTTGTGAGGGATTGGCAGGCACATTGCTTCTGACAAGATACAAGTGAAGAATGTCTTAGGCCATTGGGAGAATTAGGTGTGTGATTTTGCATCCTGTTTGGAAGGAGAACCTTCAGTTGACTCAGCTAATTAAATAAGCCTACTGTGTGAGGTCAATCAAGAGAGGTCAATGTACTTACGTTTATATTAAGGCATGGCTTGATCTAGACATCTCTAATTAAAGGTACAGTCTTATCAAATCCAGACGATGGATTTATGGTCCTCTTGAGCTATCTGTTGTGTGTGTATGCTCATAAAAACTCAAATAACAACCTTTCGTGGACCACATCTTTAATCATTTTCTTCTTCAGAGGGAATATCTGTTGTTATTCGGTGCAGACATTTGCTTTGTTTGTTGTTTGTTCTGTACATACTGTACATAACATGTCTTTTTCTTTTATTTTCAAATACTCACTGTCCTTCTCATACACACTGATGACACATCATAGACTGAAGGAAACCTCAAGGCATTAGGTATTCTATCGGCCTCAGTTCAAGAGCTCTAAGCCCTTTGAAGGTTTTGGACTCAAGGTGGTGTTTTCTTCTTGCTGTCTTTTTCCTAATTATTCGCAAATGGCCTCCCTCTCAGGGGTGTTTGAAAATGTGCAGCAAAAAGGTAAATATTGTATTTGAATGCACGAGCCAGGCACAGCCTCTGGTTTTTGGAGAGAGTGGAGAGTCACGCTATACGGGGCTTTCGAGAGTGGCGGTGCTTTCCTTTCCACTGCCTTTACCTCTCCAATGCTTGGTTTAAAATTCTCAGACACACACACATATACACACATACACTGACACAGAGAGAGACATACTGATGGCTTTACACAGTATGTTGTGTGTAGCGTATGGAAAAATAAATGGCCAGATATTTAGCACTACATTTGTAATACGTGGACCTCAAGTACAAAACAAATATTTATACACTTATTTCCATAAGAGAGATCAACAACTGACCACAGTGAAAGTACTTTTAATTTCTTTGTCTGTTATCAACGACAATGCCAAATATAGCCGCAAGCGGCAATGGCAAGCCCAAGCACCTGCATGACCATGACCCCCCTGCCCTAATATTTGTCTTATAGGGAGGTCCATATCCCTACCAACCTTGTGTGTGAGGGTGAAACTATGACCCCCCCCGACCACACACACACACACACACCATAATAAAATCAGGACACCTGCGAGTTAGCCAATAATGTATGAAATAGCCAAATAGCCAATGAATGAAATAGCCAATAAATAATGAAATAGCCATTCTATCTGTTGCCAGATGGTGGTGCTATGCCAGACATGCATTTTGAACATGTGAATATCATCATTACCATAATAATCAATAAACTGTTGAAGTTTCAGCCAAATCAGCCAATGCTTTGTGACTTTATGACACATTTTGTGTTTATTCAGCGAAATATTTAAATTTGATGTGTCACCATTTCAACACATTTCAACATATCAACAATCCCTTCACTATTTATCATCAACAACATCTTCACATCATGTCCTCTAACTTGGATATGGTTCTGATGAGTGTGTCGAAGTGTGTCGAAAGTGATCATGTGCCACGACCGTAATAGCCATTCTATCTGTTGCCAGATGGTGGCGCTATGCCAAATATGCATTGTGGACATGTGCATGCATATCATCATTACCATAATAATTAATAACCTGTGAGGTTTGAGCCATGTCAAGCAGTGCATGGCAAATGTATCACACATTTCCTGTTTATGTGGCGAGGTATGTAAATTTACCATATTACTATTTCCGCATATTACAACATATTAAAAAAAGCTTCTCAATTTAGAATCAGCATCTTGATATGATGTATACCATATTTGGCATAAATTGGATGAAATTGATCACGTGTTACAACCAGTGATGCCAGTAACACGTTACTCTATTCCGACTACTTTTTTCGGTAACGGGTAATCTAACACGGTACTATTTCCAAACCAGTAATCAGATTAAAGTTACTTACTAAAATGACAAAAATAATACTATTTTTGTCATTTTCTTCTTGTCTCTGGGATTAACGTCATGTATGCTCACGTTTTCAGCATAAGGACAACTCACATGTAATACTACGCAGCGACACAAACGTAAACAACAATGGAGGGAGGTGAGAGATGTGCGTAGCTGGGAAGTCATTAGTTTGAGTTTGTGTCAGCTAAACATGACAACATTAAGGTATGTTGTACACTCTGTGCTGGCAAAAAGTGCTGTCTAGAAGTTCCGGAAGTTATTGACAGCAGCTCCCTGACACCCGCAAATTAGATAAAATCTCCCGGAATGTAGAGCGAGCGAGCAAGTTAATGTACGCGAGATCGAAACTTCAAATCGCGTGTGCATCTGAGTATAGTACACGCATCCAAGACAGAGAGCATCCTGATTGGCCTGTTTCGCTAAATCAACCAATCAGATGACTTTAGCATTCCTTGAGTTTAATTAGTTTCATTTCGTTTGCATATTATTCAGGCCTATACTAGATGGCTAGTTGCCAAGGCTACATGAAAAGCCGAAACTACCAAAATCTACATATTTTATTATCACAATTTCTATCTATAAACCTTCCTTACTTGGTGTACTGCTGTGTTGTAGTACTTGAGTCCGAGTTTTTGTGGGGGTGGGGGCGGCTTCGGGATACCTCCCTGAAATCACTTTTTGCAGGTTGGGATGTCTCACGTTACTGTTAAAATGCACTTACAATAAAGTGAGTATTGGCAAAACCGGTTGTCATTTTTATGTTGAGGCGGCGGGGAGTGTTGTCGGCAGCTACTGAATGTAACTAATAAAGTAACTTATAATCTAAATTTGCTTTTAAAATCAAGTAATCAGTAAAGTTACTTTTTAACGGAGTAATCAGTAATCAGATTACTTTTTCAAGGTAACTGTGGCAACACTGGTCACAATCTTGGGGGGTTACACATACCTTTCAAATTTTGTGTGCATAGCTGAAAGTATATGCCAACCACAAGACTTGGTGACACCAGGGGGCACTATGGAGACCATAGGCCACACCCGGGGCCAAGCCTTTATCGGACACCTGTTGTGTGTGTGTTTTCGCCCATGGGAAGCACCTCAAAAAAGGCAAATCAAGGCAGGTTATTCCCAACCATAATAATGATAGCTAGATGTACCGCAGAGCAGTACAAAATATACTACTTTTGTGTATGTAAATGAGTGTGTGCATAGTTTGTTTTGTTTTTGTGCATGTATGCTTCTGTGTGTGTGAGTGTGGCTTTGCTTGTGAGTGTGTGTGTGGGGGTAATGGGGTGTGTGTGTGTGTTTATCTGTGTGTGTGTGTGTGTGTGCACGTGCCTGCATGTGTGTGTGTTTATACAGTATGTGTGTCTGTGTGTGGGTGTCTTTATCTCTGTGTGTGTGTTTATATGTGTGTCTGCGTGTGGGTGTGTTTATGTGTCTCTGTATGTGCATGTGAGTGTGTGCGTGCTTGTGTGTGTACGTGTGTGAGTGCGTGTGTGTGCGTGCGTGTGTGTGTGTTTATGTAGATAGATAGATACTTTATTGATCCCAGGGGGAAATTCAAGTGTGTCGTGTGATCATGTGTTTGTGTGTGTGTGTGTGTGTGTGCGTGTATGAACAAAGTGCGTGTAGCTGATATGGCCCCCCATTAACGTAATTCCACGAAACTTCATAGGGCATGCATTCAGAGGATGTCATAATGATCCTACACCTCCAATTTCGTAATACCTACGATTACAAAACCTAATTTTTGCTTTTTCATTTTTAACTAGGTGGAGCTATACATTAAATGAGTGGTTATGGGATGGGTTGACATAGTCCCTTAAGACCAACATACTGTACAACAAATTTGGTCCTCCTAGGCTGTGTCCGCCCTACCCTCCTTTCGGGGGTCCAGTCCGGCGAGGGGTGGCTACATGCCCACCAAGTTTCCTGCACTCCGGTCTTTCGGTGTCCCGGGAATCATTGACACAAAATTACAGAAAAAACAAAACAAAAACAAAACAAAAAATACTACTAAAACTTTGCTGCGTGGCGGTCATAATAATCCTTACAGAAACAATAGGGCTTTGCCCTAAAAATGATTTCTGCACCTCATAAATTGAGATGTAATGAGTTCAAATTGAATATCTCAGTGTGCAAGTGAATGTGTCATTTTCAACACCCTAGTTGTGTCTCAAACAGTCTACTTGCACACTTAGTTTAAGTATATAGTGCAGAAGATATTGGGACAATTCTAATCATCGAAAAGTGGGCAAAATGCAAGCAAGCGCTCACTGCACACTAGCAGTGTACTGACGGAAGTATGCGGTTTGAGAGACACCCCCTGTTTGAAAGTGAGGAAACGGCCCATAGATTTATGTCTACGAAAACAAGTTAACTATGTCCTGTGCACACTGGACTAAAATGACTTGTGTGCTAGGTGATTGCATAACATTCTCACCAATTACTTGTGCATTCATGTTCTTTTTTTCTTTGTTTCTAAACGAAGTTTACCTTTTGTAAAATCAATTCATGTGACATGACAAAGTGGCCAAACAGAGAGTAAGTAAGATGGTACTAGTGCAGAAGGCGGTACATTCCTCGTGCATTCCTTAGTGTCAGAACCAGGTCCAAATCTGATGCCCAGGGTACCGGTCAGCGAGGGATCACTGTCCAAACACAACCAGGTCTATTCTTGGGGCCACAATGTTTTCAGAGATATTTTTATCTGTGAGGCGGCGGCCCCTTTCTTCTCTATCTCCTCTCGAGTGCTGGGAAAACTTTGAGGAGGGCTGGAATGTGCTCCTTCACAGAGGCGACCTGGGACTGTCTGGCCGCCTGAATTGGCGCACTGATTGGGGCTAATTTCTTGTGATGGGTGCCTGGCAACATGAGGTAGCAGGGACAAGGGCAAGAGGGACAAGGGTCTCTGAACCCTTCCACACAAACACACCCACACTAGCCTTCCACCATCACCCCCTCTGATATTTGGGGAGGGGGAAGGTGGTTTGAGCAGTGGAGGAATGTCCTGGTGCCATGCAAAAACAAACCCCCCGGGTGAATGTGGAATTATGGGATGGCATTAGTGGCACGCGGCCTGAGTAACCTTGCCATTGTATGGTCTGTGGTGGTGGGATGTGCGGTGTTGCAAACTCTTATGCTCGAGTGTCACACCTGGCTTGGATCAGTAATTACACAATCAGTTCTGTATTTCTGTGTGGGTCTATGTGTGTAGTACCCACTGTCAAATCTCTCTCTCTCTCTCTCTCTCTCTCTCTCTCTCTCTCTGTGTATGTGTGTGTGTTTGCATGCACACGTCCACTTTTTTGTGTTAAACACGTGTTTATTCTTTGCTACTAATAAGATGTTTGTGGCTAATGCTAATAGACACTCGCTCATATTATTATTATTATTATTATTATTATTATTATTATTATTATATTCACAAAGTGAATGCTTGATGTGAATGCTCCCCCATTGGACTGGACCCCCAAAAGGAGAGTAGCCTATAGTGGACACAGTTTTCTGTAAATATCGTTATATAGTAGGATCTTTATGACACCCTCTGCATGCCGAGTTTCGTGGAATTCTGGCACAGGTGCAAGTGAAATGTCTGTTTATGAAAATAGCCGGCCACGTGTAAACATAGCCTAGCGAAAAGAAAGAGATCCAGTTAATTGGAGAAAGACACAGAGAAAAGGTTCTTTATAAGTTGCTGCAGTCAGTCAGAGCACTGATAGCACTACTAGACGGTGGGCCGGGAGCTGCTATCTACTTTAGTTTTTTAAACTGTCAATATAAACAAAAATAGAGGACTTGGGTTTTTTTACACATTAAATGAAACGTTTTTTTCATCACATTTTTGTTTGTTTGCAGTCTCGAGATGGTCATATACTTAAAAAAAAACAAATTTGAGTTTCGGGTAAAATATTTTGGAGGACTCAGGGTCAGATGCACTAACGCTTTTGCGCCCACTTCAGGCGTATTTGTTTTGCAACGTGTGTGTAAAATTATTGCGAGGTATGTACAAACAGGCCGCAGTGATGTAAAAGCGCAAACTGCCTGTCGCGGGAGCTGAAAATGGCAGATTGCGTGTTTCATTTCATGCATATGCATTCATGGAAGGATCCAGGGAAAAGTGGGAGTTTAGCGTAAAAAGATGAGAGGGGAAGAGTAAAGAGCGCCTAATAATGTATTCCGCGGTATGTACAAAGATTTCTTGGGATGTGGTATGATGGAAAGTTGACATGGAAGGTTCATCTGGAAAAAAGGTAAATAAATGTAAAAAGATTGTTATTATCCTACACTGTTTATCAGGACAATGCTGAGCAAGCAGGGCATATTTGCAAAATATAAACTGGGCACTAATGAGGTCTGTGTTTGATTATGGGTGTATATATGTCATCAGCAGATTCTAATATCAAAGCATTGGATGTCATGCAAGCTCAGGCTTTGAGGGTATGTAGTGGATCTTTTAAAACATCCCCAGTGTCTTCTATGCAGGTGGAAATGAGTGAGATGCCTCTAAAAATTAGAAGGGTATAACTGATTTTGGCATATTAAGGGACAAGTTGATAGCCACCCAGCTAAAGCTATCTTAAAGCTGCAGTTAGCAAGTCTGACAGATTGAGGGGACTTAGCCAAAATTTTGAATGTTTACAACTCTCATGCCCCTCCCCCACTACCACCGAGCACCCTCTCATCGAGTTTGTGCTCGTCAGTGCGCACCAGACTGCACCAGACTGTGATTGACAATCAGATCTCACACAGCCCTGCTCTGATTGGACCAGAAGAACCGGGAGCTGTGGATTTTTGCAGAACAAATAACAGGCTCTAGGTGGAGGTAGAAGTGTGTTTTTTTTTTTCTAAAACCGGCTGATTTATGTTGTTCTGTCGGAGCAATCTTGCCAACTGCAGCTTTAAAAGACTGTTGGGAACATACTAAGTCCATTTATAGAAGTTTTGGGTTTATTGGTGATGCGAAAGCAGAGGATGTAGGATTACATACGTTTTTACTTTTTTAAGAGTCCCTACTTTTCCAGGATTTTGTTTCCCCCTTCCCAACATTTTTTTAAACATGTTACTGGTATCAAATTCAAAATGAACATATATTTTCCATTACATAGTGAAATTTGTCATTTTCAACATTTGATATGTTGTCAGTGTCCTTTTTCCTAAATATGAGTTTAAGAGATTTGCAGATTATTACATTCTGTTTTTATTTACATTTTACACAACGTCCCAACTTTTCTCTTCCGGGGTTGTACACTATGCAAGATTTTCACCTTAACATTCCTTACGAAGCCAATTTTATGGTAAATGAGCTTGTAATAGGGGAATAGTTTGCATAGCATAAACATAGCAGGTCGCTAACGAGAGAACCAGCCATACAATTTCAAAACTAGCAACCTGAAGACATCTCTCAAGAATTGTGCATACATTACCTCGTCAGTAGATATAGCTCTTTGCCTGTTGTTAATCATTTTTCTCTGCAACAAAACCATTTTCATTGTGTACAGGGGGAACAAGTCATGAGAAGTAGGCTATTTACCATGGCATTGCAAAATATTGCGACTAGGGGGAGCTCTACAATTGGCAAAAATACCTGAAGCTGCATAGTGTACCTTTAATATCTCTAAAAGTATACAGTAAATGGCACAAAAATGAAAAGACAGGCATAGGCAAATTGTTTGAATACCTACACGTCAAAATTTGAACAAAGTTTTAGATTTTAAGCGGTTCAAGTCAAATTATACCCTGGAAGAATAATGATAAAAAAATAAGAACAAGCCACTAGATTACAACATTAGTTTTTCTACCGTCCTACAGTTTTTTTGAGGTGGTTCCCATGGTTGAAAACATTATATTCGGCACACACATCAGTTGTCACAGTGAATATGTGTTTCTGGTTCAGGGACTCCATAGCGCCCCCTTATGTCACTGAGTCTCATGGTTGGTATATAGTTTCAGCTAGACACACCAAATTTGGTAGGTACTCAAAGAAAAACAACTTTCACATGTACATTGCCTCACTCAACAGGAAGTGAAGTATTTGGGATTTTTTTGTGTTTTGACACAATCAATTTTGACAATGAATCAGATTAATTTCAAGTTTGTTTGTTTGGATTTTTGAGATGTTGTAATAGATAGATAGATAGATAGATAGATAGATACTTTATTGATCCCCAGGGGAAATTCAAGAATATATATAATATATATAATATAAAATGGTGATACAATAAATTTAAATATCTGGGCACATAGGAAATGTGTCATAAATCCATGTGTTGTATCAATGTGTCATTTATTGCTTGACATGGATCTTTCACAGGTTATATAGATTGTGATGATTATGATATCCACATGTGCAAGTCTAGCATAGCACCACCATCTGGAAATAATGGCTTTTTAATACCATTCCAGGCAGCTCATCAGATTTATTTCAGGTTAGGTGTACTCACAAATGTCAAGTGTTGACTTTATATTGTGAGGGAGGTTGCATCAGTTTTTTAGATAACTTGATCTAACTACTTGACTTGGACTATTGCACCACAGATCACAAAATATAAAGTGCTACCGCCCATTAACACTCATTTGTGGAATAGAGCCACCTAATGAATAATGTCATTGCAAAAGTCTACAAGATCACCAGACAATATCTTGTGACAAGAAAATTAATCAAATTTGAATCAAATAATCAATTGAATATAAGAACCACTAAAGATATAATATTGAAAAAGTGTATGCTTACACTTGGCTACACTAAATCATGTTTCCTAAAGTTTCATTTGGCTCACTCTACAAATTTGTGAATGTCTGTAGACCCTGCAAAGTAGTGTCAAGATCCAATGTTACATGATATATTGGCCATTTTTGGCCTCTCATTTACACACACAGGTAGACACACACACACACACACGTGGGCTCACACACAGAAACACACGTAAACATTGGTACGCACACACACATGCACACACATACAAACATGGGCTAACACACAGAAACGCAGACATTCACACATGCACACAGGCATGCATGCAGCATGCAAATACATACACTACAGGCTCACACAAGCACCCACAACTACAATCATGCTCTACCGAAGGGTTGCTGGTTCGATTCCCGACCAGTAGGAAAAATGTGGGTGGGGGAAGTAGTTGAGCACTGCTCTCCCATGCCCACATCCACGGCTGAAGTGCCCTTGAGCAAGACACTGCTCCCTGAGCGCGGTTGTAGCAAGCGAACCTACTGCTCCGGGAGTGTGTGCTTCACCTCACTCTGTGTTTACTAATTCACAGATGGACAATTGCAAAGACCAAGTTCCTTGCAAGTATACAGTCTATAAAACTGATTTACATGTAAGTGTATTATTAGATAACACCACTTGGCTATATTTAATGTTTGTTTAATGCTCTAAGCGTACAGAAGCCCATTATCAGCCTCCATTCGTCCTGTGTTCCAAAGGCATTGAGCTGAGTATATGGAGTAGCAGGTTTGATTGGAGGAAACAAACTGGCCAAACACAACAAACCTTCTTCTGAAACATGTCAATCTAAATGAAAGCTATTCCATGTCAGAAATGACATTGACATCTGAAGATCTCATATGATGCTGTGTTCTACTCGTTTCACAGAGGAGTGTAAACTGGCTTTCACCAGAATGAAAAGAGGAAGAGCCAACACTGAGCAAGTGGACAAATACAGATGTCTCACAGGCCCTAAACTGCTTTAAGTTTGTTAAATAGTGCAACAAAACACCAGTGTCAACATCAACAGACGAGGTGACTACAGAATGCTGACCTTCTAAACCAGTGTTCCTTAGACTTGGAAAAAAGTGTTATGTTCAGATCGCAAAGAAGTATATTTTTGAGATGCAGACCAAATGCTAGAGGAGTGTCTGTCATGCAGAGTGGAAGGAGTCTGGGGTGCTTTTGCAGTGTTAAAGTGGGAAAATTGTACAGGATATGAGGAATTTTGAAGAAAGAAAGCCATCACTAACAGTTAATAAATATATTAACACTAGGCTATATGTCATGGAAAAGCTTACACATTTCTTTTCTAAATGAATAGCTTACTGTTGTAATCTGACCAAATTGTGATATGACAAAAGTGAAATCAGGCTTTCTATAATCCTGATGTGATTGCTATCCTGTGTATCCACTCTGGCAATATCAGTATATCAGTATCAGTGGCAATCTCTTTTCCCTTCATTCCTTGTTATAAGCTGACATAAAACACAGTGACTTGTGCAGTGCTTCAGATGAAAGTCTAAATGACTAAAATAAATGTAAACCTCCTTCTCACTGTTCTGGATACAGTGTGATCATCTGTCATCTATGGAAAACACGGCTAGCTGCGGTCTTTGCAAAGGGTGAGAGTCAGTAAAGCCCTCTACCCCCTCCCACCCTTACCACTACAAACCTAAATCCAGTTGCTTAAATTGCAGTTTTTCTAGCAAGTGGAGCAAAGCTTGAACTGAGCCTGGGATCTGTGTCCAGGATTTCCTGCTGCCTTGCCCTCCTCCTTCTCTGAACTGCAGTGGTGTCACTCGCTTTTAACCCTTAAAGGAGTACCGTCACACCGGTGTGACGGGAATGTTGGGAAATTAACATTCTAAAGAATATCTGGGTTCATTGAATTCAACATAGAATTTTAGAACCTTCAATTATTGCGGAACTTAGAATGTTCAAAAACCTACACCTTTAAGGGTTAAACAAGACTTGCCACCGACTCAACAACAAGGAAAAGAAACAGTAGGAAGCAATGGCACCTGAGATCCCCCATCAAAGAAAGACAGATACCAATAACCTGATATTCTTGAGAGGAGAGATGTCACTCTCCACTGTTCTGTCGCATTAAAGGCATAAAAGGCCAAAAAAATATACTTAAAAAAACATGTACAGTACATAATGTGCTGCATGCTGTTGTACAGAAGTGTCCCCCCCCGGCACTGGTCAGTTTGGGGATCATCAAGAGTTGTTGAAGAACGTCTAAGGCAGGAGGGTAAAACTTCTCATGCCCTTTACTATCATTTGGGTACTTTTTTTTTTAGAAAAAATGCTTTATTTGACTTAGACTTTCAGTGAGTGTGTGATCTGTATGATTTGTTGAGTAGCCTGCAGCATCTGTTTATAGCTCAGCCTGAAGCATTTTGAAGTGGCCCCTGAGTTTCTTCCAGAAGTGGAGAAAAAGAGCCTCTTCACTGTTGGGGTGTGCATTCATTTGGATTGCTTTAAAGTGTTTCTGGGGCCTACAATCTTTGTAAAAAACAGTTTATTTCCTTCAGAGCAAAAACCCTCATTCCATGTGCTCTCTGAATTATGTGTATTTCTCGTGCATTGCATTCCCCCAAAGCAAAAGAGTCAGAATCATTATAATGTGGTATAATTCTGTCATGGCATTTACCTATTTGGTTTTAAACGGCATGGATATATAAAGGAAAATATATTGAATAAATGTGAGTAAGCAACAAAGAAGTTATAATGAAATGACAGTATACTGTAGCAATTTGCAAACAAGAAGCTTTAGACTATTGATTTGGCCATAGTCGTGGTCACGTCAGTAGCAGCAATATTAATAATGATAAGCAACAACAATTATACATAATTATACATTTTTGTTATCTTAAGTTTTCATAGGCCTATTTAAGCAATAATTAGGCAGGCTAGCTACCCTAAACAAAGTTCTCTTAAATCTGAATTTTTAAAAAGATGTAAGAATTCTTTCTTCCGCGTGCACATAGGCAGATATATATGCAGGAAAAAGGATTAAAATCACTTCTTAATTTTTCACGTTACTCACATTATCTCTGTGTTTACTGGGAAACTTGGGATAACATCTATGTCTTCGCAAGAAATTGTGTTAGTCATCCCAGAGCAGTCGCAACGTGCTGGACAGGTTGAGTTCTCCTCATACGACAGTATCGGTGATGCAAGGAGGATGAGGAGCAGTGATGTGAACATGTACATCTCCGTTCGACGATATCGAGTCATATCACAAATATGGTCTAACTAAAAAATGTATCTTTCGCCAAACCATCAGCAGACTAATCTCCAGATAATGAAAAAGTAGAGCTAACCGCAGCTTTCATCTGTTCTGAAAAGAAAACGAGGACAACTTGAGTCCCTCCTTTTTACAATGCGCGCAAGTTGCAATAGTCCAAGTCTCCTTAGACTGAAGTTACACACACGTGAACTTCGCTTGGCTGTGAATTCCGTGTCATGGGCTGGTGGTGAAATCAGTTGAGGGATAGCCTATTGCGGTTTGGAGTTGGTAGCTGTCAATAGCTTCTGCGTTACCGTCTGAAGGCTCTCTCAGCCAGGATATAATTACTATAAGGCCAACGCAAGCGTTTACATGGATTTACATGCTGCTTACAATAAAAAGCAGCAGGAACACGTTTTCCAACTCCTCGAACTGGCCCATATGGAATCACCAGCACACAGATACAGACACACACAAACATCTGTAAAAGATTAAGAAAGGAAACCTGAGAATATGAAGAGGAATAAATGAAAGATAACAAAATGTGGACATTTAAAGGGACATTGCTTAAATTGTCCCTATTGCATTATTTTTATAGGATAGGATAGGAGCCTACTTTTGCAATTCCTTGTTGCTTTTACCCTATCCCTATTGCCTATGTTTTGCGCCACCTGAACCGCTCTTGGTTCTAGGTGGCGCAAAACATCATCAACGGCGACCTTGGGGCTGATATAGATTTGTAGTTTTCCTAAGTTGATTGTGTTAAGATCATACTCACTGTAATACTACAACTCCCTTCTATATTGCGCCACTTCGGCAGTTTGTTTTCTTCCTGTTTCAGGGCGGTCAGTTTAAGTTGCCATAGCAGGGAATAGTGTCAGCTGTGCAGGTGCAAAAGCTTAGAAGAAATGTTTACGGTCTGTTAACGTGACACCCAAATCCTGGTAGGATCTGAGCGGAAATTTAAAAACCAGATAGCACATTTATAGTCCTGTGTATTTCAGAGTTAGCGTTTACACATCAACACAAATGCTTTTCAATGGAACTTTGCCTGCTAACGTTGGTTAACGGCTAACGTTCGTCTACTTAGCTTGCTAGCTAGTCAGCTTGCTATGTTGCTTAGAAGCTAACTGAGATGTTGTGACTTGCTTAATGCCATTGTGAAAAACATGACAATATCAGGCTTCTCTTGTTGATTGTGATCGATGTATCCCGTGTCGTTTGACGTTAATGTGGCTTTGCATGTAACAACGTAACGTTAAGGTAACAGCGACGGTAGCTTCTAAATGCGAATAGAAGATACAAACATTTGTGTAATAATACATACTAGGCTACTTTGAAAAATATATAAAATAACAGCTCAGAAGTCAGAGGCGTAACGCTGGGTAAGAGGGAGAGACAGACTAGGGAATGTTTAAGTTAGAGAGTGAGTGAGTGAGTTGCTAACAGTTTCTCCTGTTTTTCTGTCCTAAAAAGCATTAGGGCAGAAATGCTAAGGTAACGTTATTCACGTCCTATCCCGCTACAACGCTACCGATGTCTGCCAAGTCAGAACTATGGAGTCCTCCAGTGAATCTGAGACTTTCGACAGAGCGAGAAGACCTCGCTTACGGGGCAGAGAACCCCAGCGAAGACGTAGTCGTGACAAAACTGATGCCGATATTGCCATTTCGGAGAAAATTGACACACTGGCCAGCACGTTGCAGGTAACGTTACGGGACATCTTAAGTTATTGATGTTGTTTGCCATCTAAATTGTTTGGATGACTGGAGTGACTAATAACTAGGGTGCCTGCCTAAATCTATGTACTCAACTTTTGTGATGACATTGTAAACTACAGGACACCAGTCGCAACCTCCATAGAGTCGATCAGATGTTGGGACAGTATCGAGAGCACACAGACGATAAAGCTGAAGCCATGGCAACAGTAAGTGTTATCAGCAACAGTGTGCTGTTTATTTGATGCTAATAGCTTGTTCTGCTTGGTCATGACGGGTACATTGGCTTTTTCCTTGTAGTTGAAGGAGAGCTTGGAAGAGTCCATTCAGCAGCTCCAGAGTCAGCGGCTCCACCGAGCGCCCGCCAGTCACAGTGGCTCTTTTTCCACCCTACACAGCAGCGACCTGGAGGATGGCAGCACCTCTGGTAGTGTTGTATGCCTCCTCCTTGGTTACTTATGTACATTGCAGTTTATGTTGCATTATTCTTATGTTTTTGTTTTGGTCTTAATTCACTTCCAGGAGTCTTAATTTTACTGAGAGAATTACATTGAATTCAGTCCCACAGTCCTGACCACTGTGTTTCATTCTACTTTAATGTTAATGTCTTTAATGTTCAGATGGACCTCGCTACTGCCCCACGTCTCCACTGAAAGATTATGGCAGCTCAGAGGGGGGCAGCAGGAGAAGGTCCAGGTCCGCCACTGTGCGCTTCAGAGACTCAGGCCAGGCTGAGGATGTACGTTCATTCAGAATCAGAAAAGATCCGACTTTTCCCACTCCACATACACAACGTGTAGCCTCTGTCAGTTTGTTTGCAATTCAAACCAACGTCTTACCCTTGTGTGCTCGACATGCCTCCCTTAATCTTTTGCAATAGCATTGACGTGCCATGGAACAATTAATTCACACCACTGTAACTTGTCTAATATTTTTGAACAGTTTCATCTTGCTGTGAATCTTTGGTGTGGATTTACCTTAAGAGTGCAACAAGGCATGGCGAAAAGAACCTGTGTTAAAAGGCAGGAGTGAGATAAACGCTGTTTTTCTGTCCAGATTCACAGTCTTCACCAGTCCCTCCGAGATCTGCGCAGTGACCAGCTCCGTCTGACGGATGACGTCAACCGAGAGATTCACAGGAGGAACAGGTGAGTGAGGCCAGTGCTCCAGTGATTCACTATGTAATCTGCTGTACTACCCTTCATACCCTGTGGTAAGGTGCACTAATGAGTAAGTTAGCTAATTAAGAATGTTTTATTGTGTTTTGGAAGGTCTGAGGTGGAAACCAAGAGGACACTGAAGAATCTCAATGGCCGACTCAGCTCATCACAGGGGGACCCAGTGAGTGTGCTTGTACATAGTAAACATTTAATTCACACGCAACTTTGGTAAGCATATGGCCCTTCATTTATTTCTGAAAAGGCTGAAATTATATATATAAAAAAAAAGGTGATGTGGTCAATAAAAATAGGTTTGTTTTTGGCATGCCCCTGTGGTGGATTTTTGCTAATACACTTATTTAAAACTTAGTTAATAGCTTTGTAATAATAATAATGATTATTATTTATTAATAATAATAATAATAACAACAACACAAGTAAATAATATATATTTAAAACTTTTTTTGAAGGTGTCATTACGTGTTGAGCAGCGCCTTCAGGAGATTGAGAAGGGGATTAGCTCAGAACGACAACCAATGTTTGACAGGCAGCGACCTCAGATGCACCAACCCAGCAATTTTCAGGAGGTGCTATGTGAATACACACACACACACACACACACACTCAGACTTACTCTCTGTTACCTTAACGTTACACACTCTCTCTCTCTCTCTCTCTCTCTCTCTCTCTCTCTCTCTCTCTCTCTCTCTCTCCGCTCTCACACACACACGCACAATTTTTGCATGTACCAGTTCTGATAAATCATATATACACAAATCTATTTTAACTCACAGAAATACTGATTATTTTTTTTCTGAATATTTTGCAATGCTTTACACACATGCACATATATTAAGACCACAGTGCGATTGCACATGTGTTTTATTTTTCTCTATTGCTACATTGCAACTCACCAGCTGTCCACAAGGGGGCAGTCTTTAGCTGCTTCTCTCACATCATTCAAAGGAGTCGCCTGCTCTCGCTCTCTCGCTCTCTCTCGGCATCCTGCGAGAGCGCTGATAAACTGCCTCCAATTTCCATCTTTATACTCTGCGGTTCTCTAATGGAAATACAGTGGGCCCCAGGCAACCCACAAGATAATGCATTGTTTCCCAAATTAAAGGAGAATAAATAAAAGAGGCAAATGAAGGGGAAAAACAAACTCCATCGGCAGCTAAACAGCTAGCTGGAGAGTGAGGGGGGGGGGGGGTTGTTGGGAGAGGTCTTCGAAGTTCACTTCCACACTCACTCACTCGGCTCATTTAAGAACGTGTTTGTGAACGACTCTTTCAGCTCAATTAAGACAGTGTTTGTGAACGACACTTTCAGCACCTTCAATGGAGGCCTCTAGGGGTTATCTGCCATATATGCCACTCTATTAAAGGAAGTATTAGTTAAAAGAAGAAAGGGAAGCTTTCGGAGTCTTATTTATTTATTTGTTTAATTAATTAGTTGATGTGTGCCATCAAGTATGAAATGGGTGGGAAAAAAATATATTGTACACTAGCTTTGGCAACACTGTACTCAAAGTCACGCTAATAAAGCATCATTGAATTTGAATTTGACAAAGGCAAACGCAGATGAAGGTGTGTGTGAGGTTGGCTTGCTACACACATTTGAGCACCACTGTCACCAAGGGCTCTCAGAAGGATGGACACAGAGGCCTCTGAAATGAGGGGACCACATTCCACCCACACTCACTTCACCTGGAGCATCTTGCTCTCTCTGACCCCCCCCCCCCCCCTTCTCTCTCTCTCCCCACATCCCTGTGTTTGTGGATTGTAAAAATGAATCTCATAGCTCCCTGACGTTTGCATGGCATCTCTGCCCGTAGTTGCAGTGGGGGAGCCGCATATCTACCCTCCCGGTGTGGGACTGTCAGTCAGGCGTCTGAGTGGGCACTTTCGGAGTGGGTTCGATTTCACGCATGTTGCCAGCAGGAGAGGGGCCCACAGTCCACGGCCGTCCTCAGAATAAAAAGCTCAGCTGCCCAGAGTTTTTAGCTGCTTAGATGTTTATCACGCACAACACAAAAAAACAAACAGAATATCAGATGTGGTGGTGGTCACTCACCTGGCGTTTACGACTACAAATGTGGCCAGTTGTGTGGCAGCGAAGCTTGTGTTTGTGTATACAGAAATTCTTGTTGGCTGTGCAAAACTAGTCCTTATG
This sequence comes from Alosa sapidissima, assembly GCF_018492685.1. NCBI lineage: Eukaryota > Metazoa > Chordata > Actinopteri > Clupeiformes > Clupeidae > Alosa > Alosa sapidissima. The sequence goes on along the minus strand of NC_055962.1, from coordinate 23,191,230 downwards.
TGTGTGTTATTATTGTTGTTGTTGTTTGTGCAGGTGGAGCGTGAGCTGGAGATGACCAGGAGGAGGCTGGAGCAGTCAGAGGGTGGACGGGACACTCTCCTCCAGCAGGTGAGGGCCTCTCTACCCTCCATCTGTTTGGGTCATCTCACATGGGCTACAGTTATTTTGGACATTACACCGAAGACACACGGTGTAGTGTGTCAGTTGCAGACAACATTTAAATGTCAAATAGATAGTTGTATTAGATGTGATTCTAATTTTTTGACAGTCCTAAGTTCTAAGTTCTAATAGTTAGGCTGATAAGCACATTTTATGACTAAAGCATGAAAGTTTCCACACATAATCTACACACTCTTTAAGGTTTAGTTTTAGATGTGGAGCCATTTTGTATCTGGGTCAATGACATCATCATTACACCCCTCCCCCCCACACACACACCATTATTCTCCATTACAATAATGTACATTATTGCACAAATATGCAGTTTTGTTCCAATAGAAATGCTCTTTCTAGAACACCAGTTTGGTCTGGATGATCCTGGTCATAGCTGTCCTTCAAAGTTGATCATAATGTTGGAGTTTTTGGCTGGGCTCTGTTTAGGTCTTCAGAAGACATATTTGTACTCAACATAGGCTCTTCATTTATTTTCCTTATTGAGATAAGTAGAAATACCCTCACAAAAAGCAATGAACAGAAAAGAAATTCTGAGGATCTCATTTTCAGAGCACCTTAACACCTTGTGGAAATGTACAAAAATTGTTTTAAAGATTTTCCTTTAGTCTCCACTATCCCTTCTTTTTAAAAACACCAATTTGACTATACACCATTGATATCAATATGTTTTGCATACTAAGTCAAATTGATGTTTTTAAATTTTACATATATATATATATACCTATAAGACATTGGACATATAACCTCATGTATGAAATGTTTATAAGAAAGGTAGACCTAATTTTCATAGACTACTTAATAAATGACCAATAGATAGTGGCTATGTTTCATTGGCCAAGGATCTTCTTGAGTTTAAGGAGATATGTAAATTACCCCCAGAGCTTGATAGGCTAGATGATGGGACTGGCATAGAAGCCACACTCAGGAGCAATGGGGCAAAGAGCTGCTGATGAAAGTACAACCAAACAAAGCTACAGTGATGGCACAAGTCATTAGAAATGGTGACGGAAGCTGTGCTCGTGTGCCAGTAGTCCATACATTCACACAGTTCACACAAAACATCTTCTGTGAGAAGATTTTACCCAACCCAAAACTAATTGCAACAGAAATAGCTTTTGAAAATCCAACTAGTGGAACATTGTTAAAATTGGCATAATTTGTGCATAGGTTGAAGGCCAAATTTTTTACTTATGGCAGTTTTACTGAACTTACTGAACGTGATATATGCTAATTAATTCATTTTTTTCCATAAAATGATGAAACTTGATACACTTGTACAGTTTGGAGCTCTGAACATTTTCAGATATAAAACCATTATCAAAAACCCTAATGGTCGCCGAGGCAACCAGGGCCACATACAGTTTTGAAAATACAGAGGTGCAAAAACCGAGGACCCCCATAAGCATCAACAATTGCACTAATGAACAATAAGTACAGCGGGTGAAGGGAATGGGCGGTTCTTTTTGTGAGGGCCACAAAGTATGCTATGTTGTGATTGTTAGTACACAGAATGCT